>NW_025776141.1:0-309407 GCF_021130785.1 Homalodisca vitripennis
CCTCGATTGTTACCGAATAACCTAATACCAGAAAGACGTTATTTGAATCTCAAATCATTCAGCCCGCATGTTACTGGAATAACATAGTGTTAATGGTAATACGTTATTCTGGTAATAAGTCTCTAGTTGATTGAAGTAGGTAAGAAATCGTTTGGGTACGAAGAAATTAAGAAACAGGACATTGGGTTAATTATAGCTTCACTTAAAAAATTGCTGTATCGTAAAAATTGTGTAGAACACAATTTTCAACTTAAATGTTTTGTTTTAATATCAGGGGTGACAAGTTACACTTCCAGAATAGTTAAGCTATTCATTTTGGCCGATCTGGTGACAGAAAGCTTCGTATAATTGTTAGCCTATAGTAAAGCAATGTGTTTATGTGCACTGGCCCTAATATTTCATTACAATAAAATATAACTTCTTGCAATGGCCACCATGCGCACTGTATGGCTAGTTCACTTCCTCTCCACCAGGTTACTGGCTGAGTTAGTTTGTACTGTGACCGGTAGGTGCGCCTTTGTTGTTATCTAGTTCTCATTGCTTAGCAGTCAATGTTAATGAAAATGAAAATATAAAAAGGTATCATAGACTTTTTAACATAATATATTATTTTTTACTTTAGCCATCAAAATAATAATTTTTTTGTCATTACAATATAAACAGTAATAGAGCAAACAACTGCAAGATAATGTACAAACGTTCTCGTTCACAGATTAAATAAGTAATATCTTTATAAACGATGTAGTTTGTTGAAATTCTGAAGATTGAAGATGTGCGATTGCCTCCATATATCTCTAAACTACATTTTGAAAAGCTGTAATCAGTCATTCTTACTTTGAATGCTGAGCTACAGCTAATTAAATATGTCCCTTCACATTGCATTATATAATTATTCGTCATCCAATTAAATTAGTCTGTCTTTATTAACTGAATATCGACATACAGCTTGTACAAATGACGGGAAATACTGTTATTTAAGACATTTTAGTAGTCTGTTACCATGGTAACATGTTACGGACTAATTCATGCTTGGCTTAGCGTCATGCTTTTGCTGAACTGACGTTATTAAGTTACAAGTAAACTAAGTCACACTAAATTTACATGTGCTGGACAGTTTAAACATAATATACGAGAATTTAATTAAGAGTATTAAAGTAATTTTAGACTGGTAGAGTACTTTGAGATATACTTATTATAAACTGAATATTTCAATGTTACACTGCTAATGGAATATTTAAATTCGTATTCTACTTTTTAATCACACTACTCATAATTAATGATAACGGAGAACGAACAATAGAATGACGAATAAATTGGATTATATTTTGATAAATATATTTTATCTATTTATTTGAATCTGATATTTTAGTCCCTGTCCCTCCCACACCATCCGGCTCACTCTAGTACGTTATTGGTTTCTCAGTAACGTAATACTAGAAAAAACGTTACTAGAACTGGTACGTTCATATCTTCATTGCTTGCATGATAATAGCCTCGGCTGTTAACGAGTAACCTAATACCAGAAAGACGTTGTGAGAATGCCAAATCATTCAGCCCACATGTTACTGGGAATAACATGGTGTTAATGGTAACACGTTATTCTGGTAATAGGTTACCGGTTGATTAAATTACGTAATAAATCATCAGGGGTACTAAGAAATTAAGAAACAGGAGAAGTGTTTAATATAGCTTGACTTTAATATACTTGCTGCAGGTTAAAATTATAAAAATAATGTAAAACAATAACTTTAACTTACCTCTTTGTTTTAATATCAGAGGTGGCAAGTTACACTTTTAGAATGGTTAAAGCCATTCATTTTGGCGATCTGGTGACAGAAAGCTTCGTATAAATGTTAGCCTGTAGTAAAGCAATGTGTGATGTGTATTGGTCCTAGTATTTAATTATAATAAAAAAAATAACTTCTGGTAATGGCCACCAGGCGCACTGTGTATGGCTAGTTCAGTTCCTGTCCACCAGGTTACTGGCTGAGTCAGTTTTGTACTGTGACGGGTAGGTGTGCGCCTTTGTTGTTACTCTCGTTCTCAGTGCTAAACAGTCAATGTTAATTAAAAGGAAAGTATATTCGTTTTATAACAATTTTTTAAAACAATATTTTATTTTGTAATTTGGCGCTAAAAATAATGATTTGTATGTCATACTATAGAAATAGTAATATAACATCAACTGTAACGTTATTTACAACCGTTTTCGTTCACAGATTAACATGTAATATCTTTATAAACGATGTAGTTTGTTACAAATCTGAAGATTTTAGATTGCTCCATAATTTTTTGAATAATTTTGTAAGCTGTATTCAGTAATTCGTACCTGAAATGCTGAGCTACAGCTCGTTATATAAATCTTTTTTTAATGCACTACCTACTTATTCGTTATCAAGTTAATACAGTATATCCAGCCAGCTTGCTTCGATAACACTTTCTGACATGGTAATATTCGGCCCTAAAATGTCTAAAAACGAATTTTTTTTCTCACAGGACTTGTCACTGTGACATTCTCCCTGAATTTGTATTTATCTAGATATATTGCAGAATTAATTGTAATCCTAAAAATATTAAGTATATTAATTACTTATAGTAATAATAACTTTGACACCTTTGTTTTTAACAGATTTTGTTATTTTAACAGATCCTACAGCAACTTTAGTACATAAGTAGGAAATGTAAGAATGAGCTGTAATTCAGCTTTCAGATAAGACACTGACTACAGCTTCCAAATTTGTATTAAAACATTATGACTGCCAGCTGCCTAAAGCAAATTGTCTGATTGGTGTCAACTTTTATAAAGTTATTTCAAGTAACTATGGGAATGAGAACGTTTATAAATGAGGTTACAGTTTTTGTTTTATTTATAATTATATTTTACGGCAGTCGAATTATTTTAACAATGGTTAATTTTTCCAATACAGTACCCGATAGGTGATGTGCAAGAAACGTATCATTATTTGCAAGGTGCAAGTGTGTATTAAAAAACTGTATTAATATAATCCTACTGACAAACCTTTTTTAAATTCATGATCTCGATAATGTGGTGATTCTACAAAAAGTCACTAAACACAAAATTTCAAGTGTATTTCAATTTATATAAATTTTGAAATTTTAAAAGGAAATATTTGATTTCAACTCGTATCTATATAAATCCAACAATCATTTTAATGCCAGGTATGAATGTTGTTTTTTTTGTGTGTTTAGAAATGTCGGAATTTAATAAGAGTAACAGCTCATTCTTGACATCTGAATATTAATCTAACTAATTGTTGGTGAGTATATCTTGAAATATAATATACTTCGTATCCGCTAGCCCTAAAATCCCCCAAAGACTTATTTGAGGGATTTTGTTCTCTTAGAACTTATTCTTTCCTGTTGTGTTTGAATATTTGTTATTAAATATGTAATACTGAATAAGGGAATGTTTTCTGGCAACACTCTCACTGTTACCTCTACTTTCTTTGTCTACTGAGTTTACAACGTTGATGAATTCATGACGAGCTTCTGTGATATATGAAAGAGCTGAGGTCAATGTAATTGTTAGCTACTGTTATAATGTTCGTAATTAATTAAACAAACATGAGTATTTTTTATTATATTAGTAAAGAATACAAGAAATGGATGGTAGTTCAAAATTTAAAAAGGATTTCAGACTTTAATTAAAATCCACATTATGGCTTAGATCGATCGTTCCCTTTCAGGCTATCAATGAAATGGTTAACTGTGTTGTATTCACAATATAGATCGTTTTCATAACACCTACAAGCAGTTTGGTACATTTTAATTTACAGAGGAGGTGCCACAATGTTTTCTTTTAGGGAACCTGAATGGGGTTTAGGAATATCTAAAAATTCCAGCTTTAAAGGTTTAAAAATATTAATAATATTTTTCACTTAATAAAGACACAAACATGTAAATAATATAATTCGCAATGTACTATATACAAAAGTTACTATCTAAATGTTACAAAAATGTAATACTTTCATAAAACAAATATCAGTTGTGTTTTTACAGAATTATGCTTCTTTGAACTATGTATGTATATATTTTTTTGATCGGGAAGGCAAGCTCAATATTTTCGACGGAAATATAATACGCACGACCCAAAAGTGTTCATGTACGTGCAAAGCCTCGGGCAAATATTTATTTATATAATAAAAACATATTTGAACACAACACAAAAGAACAAGTCACACAAGAACAAATATACGTGAAATAAGCCTTCTTTGAAGGTTTGTAGGGCCGAATAATACCAGGTCAGGTGTTGCTACACTGCAGAACTCGCCATTATTTAGGCACTGCATCAAAATGAAAAATGTAACAATGAACTGGATCTCAGCACTAAGGTAAGAATGACTGACTGCAGCTTTCAAATAATATTTTTTTTAATTTACTAAGGTTCTATACATTTTAATATATTTTAAAGGTAAAACTAGTAAATCTTGGGATGGGAACATATTTAAAAAAGGGTACAGTTCTGTTAAGTTTATAATCATTCGGTATGAGAAACTATTCTCCTTAGAGTTAAATATTGTCAATACTGTTGCATCTTAAAAACTGAATCAAGACTTTGTCTTTTTATTTTAAATTTTGCAAAAAATTATTTCGTATTGGAGAAGAGAGAACAACAACAGTGCATCTTAACAATGTCTGTGTAAACTAACACATCCAGTAACCTGATGGACAGGAACTTAACTACCATTAGTGTGCGCTTAGGGGCAATTGCCAGAAGTTATTATTTTATTAAACAATATTAGTACTGGTACATATCACGAGTTCAGTTGTCAGAGAGAACAGTGATTGTCTGTGGTTGATCGTGATTGTGATCGTATTTCGTGTTACTGATACCATACCGTGATTTCTTAACCCTGAGTATTGGGAAAGTCTGAGACAGCGTTAGATACCAGAAGCTTCTTCAATTGGAGGAAGGTGGATTGGAGCTAAAAATTAACATTCAAATTAATATGAGTAGTTACAGGTCATTGTCAAAGAAATATCAGACTGTCCACAATTTTGGATGATTGTCACGTTATTATGATACTTTATAACCATATGATCCTTCAATATGAATATGGTAAGACAGTAATGCAATTTTACTTGCCGTAAGTTTTTAATTTGCTCCTTTATATAACACATAGTGCTGTAGCACATTGTAATGCTTGTTGTCAGACAGTTCTGATTGATGTACTATTTCTTGATGTCTGATAGTTTCTTATATAGTTCGATCACTCACTTCCTATTAAAATCTTCTTTGCGTGTCTTAAAATAATATATTGAAACCGGTTTTACTGATGAGTATACTCTCCAATCGCTGAATCATAACATGCAAAATATAAAGTTTTAAGCCGCTATCATTTTCTTTGTCTTCTTTAGGAATTGTGATTTTGACGGATCCCATCTAGGTTCTCGATTAGGAAACACGAGATTATACCATTTGGAAGTGTAACCAACCATAGGTTTGTTTAATTATCTCATCAATATGGATTATTGTCTCGATGAAACTTGTTTCTAACTCGTCGTTTTGCTCCTGGTGCTCAATTACATCTATAGGTTTTAAATAATGGTGTGTATTAATTAGTACGTAGTTTAAGTTGGTTTATCCTGTTGTAAACTGGGGAGTTAATGAATTATACGAGATTAACTCGCCCTTTAGTGTAATACATAGAAACTGACGAATTTAGAACATTTCATAGTAATTTTATCTGCTTAAATGTGACGCGAAAGACCCTATGGATACTATTATGTTCTTATAATATATATGAAATTCAAACAGTACAAAATTTCTTGTAGTTCATCCCGTACTTGTAATTGTGGAATTTTCATTATTCGTATAAGTGACAACATGGGTTAAAATATCCATTCGTGATCTCCTCTATGAAATGGAATGCTCCAAAGTGAATGTATGTGTTGTTAAAACGATTTAGATAATGTACAACAACATAACTAACTTTCCATTGATCGCCTTAAAGCGGATAATCGGTCTAAGCCATGTTCTGGATTTTAATTAAGTTCTGTATTCCATTAAATTTCTGAATACCTTCTCTTGTACTTGTATTCCTGTTGTACCCGGTCATCAACAGTTTGTTGTTCATGGTTCAGTAGATATTAAAAATTGCATGACCGTAATAGCCAAATAAAACTGGCATTAGAAAATGTACAATTGTTGCTTTCCTTGAGGAAATTAAATTCCGACATTTCTAAACATAAAAATAAACAACCTTCATACCCGGCATTATAAGGATTGTTGGATTTATATAGATACAAGTTGAAATCAAATATTTCCTTTTAAAATTTCACTATTCATATGAACTTAAATACACATCAAATTTTGTGTTTAGTGACCTTTTGTAGAATCACCACATTATCGAGATCATGAATTAAAAAAAAGGTTTGTCAGTAGGATTATATTAGTACAGTTTTTAATGGGTTAGGTTTGGTGTATCATCCTTGTAGCTATTTACGATAATTACACCACGTTTAAATTAACATTTCATATTTATTAGTAAAAACTAAGTTATGGTCATAATTTGGAATTTTCGTCTAACCTATGATGGCCCTCAACGTAAGTTATATCTGGAGTTGTTGTGTGCCTCACGCGTGTTACTTTTTGTATAGTTAAGCATATTTAAAGTTTTCTTTATACATGAATTTTCATGGAATTCACAATCTGCTTTCTTATTGGAGCAAATTAAGTAAATTTTGACATTTCCAGCATTACAATTTTAAATTCAAAGATACGGTATCTTATCGAAATGTATCTGTTTCTCCATATTTAAACTATAAATCTAATATTAAAGAAATTCTTATAATGGTACTGTGATGAGCTGCGATTCGACATTATATATCAATGACTGAATGCAGCTTCCAAAATAATCGTGATGGGAAATGTTGAAACGTAACCTCCGGCCTCAAAGTATTTTAAGAAATGAATAGATATATAAACATTCTACAATTTAATTTGCGGATGAGATCTTATTAAATATGTTTCATTTTCTTGTTCTCTCTTAATTTATGTTCGACTATACACAGTATATAATTGTAAAGATAAAAAGTGTTATGTTTTGCCTATTTTTTTATTAAAAAATTGTTTAAAATTATAATTTAAATACTAATATGTATTCCCTTTATTAAAAATAAACAACTACTACGGCGCTTTCTACCCTTATAACAGGTAACTAACTCGGCCTACCACCTGGTGGACAAGAACTGAACTAACTAGCAATACTGTTGAATGTGGATCTATCCCCTTCGGCCATCAGCCATTCTTATATTTAAAGCCATTTATGAGGTTTTGGGTAATTTAAATTAAAATATTCACAGTACTTAGTCATATTTGATAATAATGTAATGCTCAAAACTATAATGCAACGTGAGCAAATATCTATGAATAAAATGAACCTAAAATGTGGCACATTTAAAGTTTTATATAACATGAGGTGGTATTTCATTAACAAGGTTTGTTTTTCTCCACTGTCTGAAACAGATACAGTAGTACGAATATCTTGTTGACAGATACTTTGTTTTGTGCACCAGTGCACCCCTAAATTAAAAAATTCATAAATGTGCGAAACATAACAATGAGCTGCGTTCTCTACATCTTCTAAAATGAATTAAAAACAGCTCCAGCAGCTATCAAGTATAAGTCAAAATTTATAGTAAATGTTAACTTTTCTAAAGATACTTTATCTAGTTCTGAGAATGAGAACGTTTAAAAAAGGTTACATATGTAAATAAAAAATATTTACATGTATATTTTACAGCACTATAATTATTCTGAAAATCAGTAAATTTTTTAAAATACAATATCATATTAAAGATTGTATCAAACTTTTTCATTTATATTTTTAATACCGATAATTGTTTCTTAATGACAACCAGAGAACAACAACAGCGCACCTACCCGTCTCAAAACCAACTCAGCCAGTAACCTGGTGGACAAGAACTGAACTAACATTAATGTTCGCCTGTTTGCCAATGGCAGAAGTTATTTATTTATTAAAACTTAATATTAGGACCAGGACTACATTTGTCCGTAAAATAAAATGTTATTTACAATATAAAACATTTAGCCAACGATATTCAAAAATTACAATTAGTTCACTTTCTTTACATAAATTAATTGCATTTTAAATAACTCATGATTTTATAAGTAAACTACGTACATTATTTCATACACGTTTGCACAGACCTGAGTGTTTTCACATATCCAAGTGACTGATCATGAATTTATTACCATAGTGTTCAGTGAACTTCTAAAAGAAAAGGTAACTTGTGAGTGTTGACTGAAAAACTTCCTTCTTTTAGTATTATTAACATAAGTAAACATAAGTTTAAAAATAACTAAACATTTGAGTTAAAATTAGTATTTGTGTATACAATTTGAGATATTTTATATAATTACTTTACATATGATATTTTACCAATAATTTTTTTCTTTACCTAATTATGGTTAAACATGCTTTTCAGTGTTATAGTGTGTTAGTACTAGATTGCCAGTACGATGTAAATAGGCGAACAAGAAGATAAATTAACCACCATGTATATCAATATCATCACAAAGTACCAATAAAGACTTTGAAGATGATGTAGATGGTATTTGTAAGGAACAACCATAAGCGGTTCAAGAGGAATGGGTAACCGAGGTACAGATTACCAGTACGATGGAAATAGGCGAACAAGAAGATCTACCACCATGTATATTAATATCATCACAAAGTATCAATAAAGACGATGAAGATGATGTTATCCAACCGAGCGCTAAGACTATTGAGGATGACTGACTGTTCCTACAACTCTGACAATATAAGTAATTACGTAGCGCAATGTGAGCCTACTACTCATTTTGTTTTGGATCCGGATACACGGCTTACATATTCAGTTATGTATAATACGTAAAATAAATTTTTCAGTTTGACTATGTTCATGTGTGTTCAAATAATAATAACCTGGTGGTGAGGAACTGAACTAGCCATACAGTGCGCCTGGTGGCCATTGGTAGAAGTTTTTTTTGTTATTGTAATGAGATATATTTATTATCTGTCACCAGATCGCCAAAATGAATAGCTTTAACCATTCTTAAAGTGTAACTTTCCACCTCTGATATTAAAACAAAAGATGAATACTAGTTCAGCAGTTTATTGCAAGACATATACAGTACATTTAAATCAAATATAACTGAATGAACTTTATCAGAAATCATCAGAACAAAAAAAAATTTAAGACAGAGGACATCAATCAGAACCACCTGTCAAGCATTATAACGGGCTACAGGACTTGTGACATAACTTAACTTAATAAACGCGGCAGATAAAATTAAATTGCTTTGCTGCCATTTCTTTTTTTGTAATGGAGCAAATTCATTATCCGTAGATTACAAAATTATTATACAGCACAATGTTTTAAAATCATACTTATTTTTATATATTTTAGTTGACTGTAGTTGTCTATTAGTGACTTTGGTTAATGTTAAGTATCAACAGTAATAGTACTAGCGAAAAAAATGAAAGAACAATACCTTTTGTTTGTCGATTATTTTTAAATTTCAAGTTCAGCTTACAGACTTTTAATTACCTCACTAACTCACTTTGTTAATCTCACCTTTTAATTCTAGCCATACCTATATATAGGACGTAATTGTGTCGCTCCTTAAGGGGAGTCCCTACTGAAACTGATTAGAATTTTAATTAAAAAATGTTTAATGATTATAATATGTATATATTTGGGTTTCTTTGGTTCTAGAATAATGATTGCCTCTGTTATATTTTAAAAATATACATATGTTTACCTCCTTTTTTGCATTTTTGAGTTGTTTTGTTTTTTAAAGAAAAATAAATGGTATGTCTTATAACTTTGTAACAAATGAACCAATATAATTGTTCATTATCTCATTTTTAAGAACATGACCAGTACTACGTTTTTGTACGTTCAAGTTTATTTAACAAATAGTTTTAAATTTATGGCTTGAAAAAACATTTTAAAACATTTATTATAAATAGTATTTTTAATTATTTTTTATTTAAACTTTTGTTTAACATATAATAATATCCATGCACAAAAGAATTTACAATATTATAAATAATGTGTAGTAAAAGTTTCACTGCTTTAACAGATAAAAAGTTATACGAACTTTTGTGTGAAAAATATAAAAATTTTTAAATCTGCGGGAATCAACGTTTGAGGGGAGTTGAACGCAAAAATCGGTAAAAAAATGTTTTTTTCGCTTTTATTTTTTATTTTATTATTTAATTCTTTCTGAACAATTTACTGCAATCCCTACATAAAAATCGCTTTCCGTTGAGCTTCTATGATTTTTCAAATATAAGACTACATAACAAATTTCGCATCAACTTTGCCCTCCGCCTCCTAACACCTGGTGCAAATACAGGTTAGCAGAAGTAAATGAAGAAGAAATTACCTACAATCACAAACATTCTCTACCTCAAGCTGTATTGACAGCAATAAAACCTACATACAGAGATTTGTTAAGATTAGATCTACTAAAAAAATGTCTTCACGGTAAAACCCAGAACGTAAACGAATCTTTCAACAATGTAGTGTGGAACCGAATCCCAAAAAATGTGTTTGTTGGAAGAGAGACTTTTGTATTAGGTGTTCATGATGCTGTTCTAACATTCAATGAAGGTAAAATTGGAAGGATCAATGTTTTAAAGGAGTTAGGAATAAAAGACTGTGGCAAATACACCGTAAGCACATTGAAGAGCCTCGATGAAGTCAGGATGAGGAAGGCAGATCTGAAAGCAGAGTCAATGACTAAGGAAGCAAGAATAAAAAAAAGGAGACAGTTATTAGGTGAGGAAGAGGAAATGGATGGTAGCTACTGTCCTGGAGGCTTCTAAAGGTAATATAAACTTATAATTATTTTGATTTTTTTGTTTTCCGCTGTTTTTGAAAATTACCGGTTTTTAATATATATGTACCTTTTTCTCAGAAACTATAAATGCTACACACATGAAATTTTTACTGGTTATAAAGCAGCCTTTTAGAAGTATGTAGCTCTAGTTTTATTAAATTTCATCAATAAATAAGTATTTAGAAAAATATTTTATCTTAAAATATAAAAATAAAAAATAACACAAATACAAAAAATTTGTTTCTTTAGTTGTATCAATTATTTTACAAAGATTTTAGAGGTATATAAATACAATATTATATCCTACGCCGTGTGTAAAAATTTCAACTTCCTAACTGTTATGAGTTCTGAGAAAAAGGTACATAAAGTTACCTTATTTTAACATTGGGCCTTATGGACCGTTCAACTCCCCTTGAAGTTTACACTAGCTATTTACTAGCTATAGATGAAAGTAACTTACCATACTTGTACTTGTAGTCAGTGAATGGTATATTTATATATTGAAGACATATGTAGGCCTAAAATAAACCACTAACAAAAAAGAAGAGGCTATATTTGCTATATTATTAAAAAAAGGAATTGCTGGAGTCTGGTTCTGGCACTGGCTAACTAGACCAAAAGTAGGTGTGCGTGCTCCTCTTAAAATATTTTTTCGCAGTGATGAAAAAATATATTATAGTAAATTTTACGTTTTTATGGTTTCTTATAAGCCATAAAATTGAAATAAATATAAAAGTTAATTTCTATTTTTTTGTTAAAATTGGTCATTTTTCAGTAGGGAATCCCCTTAAGCCAATCCCTTAAAATTTATATTTTTGATCTGTCTATAACGACTTGGATTATAAATATTAATATTCCAGAATATTATGAATAAAATTATTAATAAAATATCTAAGACGATATAAAATAATTTTGATTAGTAAGCTTCGAGTGTACATTCAGTAAAGTTTATTACTAAATTTTTAACTATTAAATATTATATGGTTTGTCAAAAATAAATTCATAGTTCTAAGTAAAAATAATGGATTTATTTAAAATGGCAAATTAATTACTTTAATTCTTCAGAGTTTCATCACTCTCTATTTTCCAAAAAGGAATTGACAAATCATTTATTATTAAAAAGGTCCTTTGGCAAGAAATATAAATTTCATTCAAATTAAAAATCAGAGCTCTCTTCTGAAATAAAATAATAAAGTGTTCAAATAAAAAAAATCAAATACCACTCGGAAATATTTAAAATAAAAATGTTCACTTCTAACTAAGTTCAATCAAAATTCAAAAATAAATAACAAAGTTCTCTTTCCACTAGTTGTACCTTAACTTTAAAGTCTTTGCAATTCAGATAAAACTCTCTCACACAATTACTAAAGTTCAATCAATTCCAATAAAAAAAATTTACAAACATCAAATTAAATATAAATAAACTACTAAAATTCCAAAATTGAATCTAAAGTTATTAACAAAGTTCAATTTTAATTAACTTTTCTTGCAAGTTTGAACTAAATATAACTTGTTTTATTCTATTGTGCTTTATTGTTCATCAAGAATCAGTTATGCAGCTTGCTCTGAAGTTTCGATAAATTTAATTTTTCCTATAAAAAAGACAAGATAATTAATTTAATATCTGATCTGGAAGACTATTTGAATATAACGTACAATAAATTTGGTGCTTACCTCAAAAACCCTCATGGAAAAAAATTTAGAAGCGCGGCGAGCACTGTCATCAACTAATTCACGATAATTAATTAACGGCGCCGAAAACTATGAGCTGGCAGTTTTTATGGTTCCCCTTCCACTCCCTTCTGATAGACATCCGCGGCATTCTGTCATTGGCCCAGCCGTATCCAACTTGAGAAACAATATCCCTCTCAGATCTGACGTAACTGCAGTACCCAAGAAAAGTTCTCATCAATACAAGGCAGTGAACCGCCTTCCTAATAATTTAAAGTTACCAGCACTAACTTGCCAAAGGATTACATTTTCGTATTTATCCTAACTTTTCACAATCTAATTAAAATTAAATCCTAATATTTGTTTCCCAAAAATTTCATTTAAGTTAAAAAAAATCAACCATGTAGTAAAAAACAAACCAAGTTAAAAACGCACAACTGTCTTAACTTTGTTTTATTTTTTGGTGTTTTTATAAAATTTCAAAATGTTTCAATCAAATCGTAGAGGATAGAAAAAAGCGACGTTCTGATTTTAATTATATACATCACTTCTAAATGTATTAACAATAACTTTACATATCAATACAACGCAAATTTTACTGAGATAAATCAACAATGTTCAGCATAAGATCACTATCATTATTATCCAAACAACATCCAATATAATTTATTACTGTTAACCGGCTTATCACATTGCTAACTGTGTCAGCCCCACCCCCCAACCCACACAGACCTTAGTGAAGAAGACATCGACACATAGCAGACTTCTGGTATAGTCAACTGTAGAAATACAATGTTTTGTCGTATTAGGAAAAAAAGTTGTATACAATGTTTAACATGATATTGCATTTATAGGAATAATTAGTTTTTTTGTAAAATAAGAAAACAAAACAAGCAGAACTATAAGCTTATTTAAAAAACATTCCCGTCTCCAAATTTACATGTAATGTGTTTATAACAAAATACATTCACAACCTTTTAATCTCTTCATGGATACACCAGTTTGATCTTCCTACACTATCATATTATCTTATAGCTGTAGTCAGTACTTCTTACCTGAGTGCACAGACGTAGGTCGTTGTCTCCTCCTCTAGTAGAAGTTCTAATTAATGATGAGTTTGCCTGTTATATAACACAGTTCCGTTCGACCATAACAATCTCCTAAGAAGGCTTATTTGGTTTTTTCCTGTACTCTTAGGACTAGTTTATTGGTGTAATTAAGGGTACAGATAATCCTCATTTTCCTCGCTTACTGGAATGTATATTTAACGGTGAATTGGGTTTACCTGGTAATATAATACAGTTTCTGATCTTGTAATATTCTGTAAAAGGCTTTACTTCAGTACTTTAAATATCAGTAAATAATTTATATTCATATTTTACTAACAGCCCTGCTCTGTACTTACTATTTCCTTAAAATTTTAACGAGAAAACAAAGATGATAGTGCTTGAATACAAGCTGCAGAGAATACGGGGACTTTTAACACTTATATTTCACAATTAAGTAGTGTTTATGTATCCATGTAACGTATTACGTTTAAGGTTACTTAAACGCAAAATATTTTTAAAATTTAAATTTTTTGATAATATAATATTATTATTATTTAATTCTTACTGTACCATAATCTGTTTCGTTTATAAAGTTCTGACCACTAGAAGTATATTTATTTTTTTTTTTTAAATATGTATGCTAGGAGTTTTATGTCACCAAGAATGAAACTTCTGACTTTGATTTTCTATTTCCCTGTCTAGTGTGCTGTCAGCCGCCAACAAGAATAGAAGAAGTTGACTAATAGCCTCCAAACCTAGGTTATGTTATTGTTTATTCTATTATTGTTTAGACAGTTGTGCTCTTGTGCTCCTGATATTGATGAGCTACAGACATATTACAGCAGTGCAATCAGATACAACTGCACAGACCTAAAAAAATGCAAAAAGCAGTCTGGGCTATTTACTATCACAAAGTATCGACCGACGAATCGCCTCATCTTGGGCTCTGTCCAAAGCCCCCGGACACCTGGTGTAAGTACAGGCAAGCCGAAGAAAAAGGTGAGTTAGCTATTTACAAACATAAAAACTCTATCCTGTTGCTGTGATGGAAGTCAACAAGCCTGATTTTCAACAACTAGCCAAACCTGAACTGCTCAAGCGATGTCTCAACGGAAAAACTCAGAATGTGAAATAGTATGGAATAGGCTACCAAAAAACGTATTTATAGGTAGACTAACATTAGAGCTTGGAGTGTTAGAGACAGTCATATCTTTCAATGATGGTAACATATCAACACTGAAAGTGCTAAAAGAACTTGGGTTCAGCAACTATGGAGAACATACGATCAACGCCTTGAAATCACTTGACACGGAGCGTGTGCGTACTTCGGACAGAGTAGCATTAGAAGCAACTAAAGAAGCCAGACTTAGTAAGAAGAGGGCCAGCCTACTTCAGGAACCAGATGATCCAATGGAGTATGCACCTGGAGCCTTTAAAATGTTTGTAAGATGAATTGTTTATCTGTTCATTGAATAAATATCCTTTCTCATGTTCAAGTGGGTTTTCCCGGAAACCGTATTTTTGTACATATTCTTCCCATTATCTCGGGAACTAATACAGATATCGCAACCGAATTTTTACCACAGGTTAACTAGATATCAGTGGAGATGTGGAACCAGCAATTATCAAATTATACTCATAAATAACAGAATTAACCTAAATAACATAACTTACAAAAAAATCAATACATTTTTTTATTGAAAAGATTTTTTAGTTGGGGGTTATTAATATTTTTATTGGTTCACAGCGTTTTAAATAAACTTAAAAATATAGAGTAAACATTTGAGAAATTTAGCTATAATAAGTTCAGAGTAAATGGGAAAAAGTTAACATGGGCGTTTAAGTAGACCTTAAACTCTTTTTGTTCAAAATTATGGTTTATAAATTTTCAATTCAATACGTGTGTTGTTGCATTAATTCAGTGTGTTTTTTGTATATTTATGTGTATATTTGTATAATACTTTTTTAACACTAGTAGTGTGAATATAATTGGATGCTTTATAATGTACTTTACTTAAAGTGACAGTTTATTGTATGTTTTTAATGCCAAAAAATCTGTGTTAACGTACAAAATATACACAAGAGAAATTAAAATTATTTATGAAGTAGAATCTTATTTTTACGACATAACAGTATACCTAGTGTACCTATTAAAATCTTGTTATAGAATCATCAGTAAGTATTGTAATGTTGAATAAATCTCATAACACAAAACAAAACAAACATTTATGTGAGTAATAATTATTATTGTTAGTAAAGGGTTAAAAAAAGTATTTGTACTTGTAAATAATTTAGTTAAAGCAGACTTTTCTAAACTTTTTACTAGGAAAATACCATTATTCAAAACTTTACCAATACGGAAATATAGGTTTTAAGCTTTATACTTATTAAAGTAAGGTTATTCGGTAAATCAATATACAGGGTGTCAATTAAGTCTGGAACCTCTTTTTTTAATTTTTGAACCACAATAGAAAGAAATACAAAAGTTCACATGTGCTTACTGGTGATAGTAACGCACACATCTGCCTAATTACCGACCGGATAATCATAGGTCAAGTTAGGTATCACATTAAAGTTCTTAGTACAAAATACAAAAGAGTACAATGCCACACACCGGACTTCAAAAGGTGGATTCATTCAGTAGTTATAGCTATTTGAATTTGAAACAATTGAACAATGTAAATTATTAAGTATTACAAGTAAACACCAATTTTTAAGTACCTGTGATCAAAGTAAGTGTTCAAAATGTTCCCCTCCCACCAAAGTTGACCTATGCTGCTATTTAAAAATTTTGTCTGACTCCTTGTGGACCGTTCCCCAAAGGGGTTATCCGGTCGGTAATTGGGTATTTTTTTTTTATATTGTGGTTTAAAAATTAAAAAAGAGGTTCCAGACTTAATTGACACCCTGTATAAACCAGTATTATTTTATAATTATTATGTTCTCAGTACCTCCGAGTAACATTAACAAGAGTAGCTAGTATAAGTACAGGTACGTACTGGTTGGCTTATCTGTAAACAACAGAATTTCATTGTTACTAGCTGCAATAACATTCAAGTAAATTTGACCGAATTGCAGCTTTCAAAATATATTCAATCACAGAGTACTGATGCAACGACACTTAGGTATTATTACTATATAATATACGGGTTATAAAAGAATAATACTTAAACTTGCAACAGGGAAGGCAGGGAATACAATCAATTTTCTGTCTCTGTTTTAAAGTTAACTATAAATTGTTCAGCACATCTTCATAAATAAATAGTTTTATTATAGTTGTCTTTAAATCAAGCTACTTTATACTTTTTTTTTAAATTTAATTTCTTATAATTAATTACTTTTAGGCAAGAAATCACAACAATGGCGGCACCTGTCAGTATTACAAAAAACTAACTCAGCCTGTAACCTAGTGGACAAGAGCAGAACTAGTTTTACCGTTCCCCTGGTGGCCAAAATTCAAACTACTATTATTGTTAATAATTATTGCATGGCTTGACAAATAAATATATATATATTGTAATTCTGCATGGTCAAATTCTGGTGTTATTCTATTCTTATATTTCTCATGAACGTATATTCAGATTAAATGTATAATTGTGTGTAATTGATCTACGTAAAATTGTGGGAATAATGCTATAAGGCAATGGTCCAATGATAAAAAATTTATAAATTTTATATAAAGGCTTTACTTCAGTAAATAATTTATATTCATATTTTACTAACAGCCCTGCTCTGTACTTACCACTTGCTTAAAAAATGTAACGTGAAAACAAAGATGATAGTGCTTGAATACAAGCTGCAGAGAATACAGGGACTTTTAAACACTTATATTTCACAATTAAGTAGTGTAGCTTTTAGTGAAATATAATTGTAATTAAGTATGTATCAATACATTGTGACACAAATATTACATGCATTGGCGAAACAATCAATCTTTTAATTGTAAAAAAAACTAATCAATGGTTTTTTATATTTCCTCTCCTTGACAATCAGTTCCAAAATTCTGCTTTCAGGGCCCAGTTACATTACTAATGACAACTCACTCACATATATGTTTGTTATCCATTTATCTCTTCTAGTGACAACAAATAGACTACGTCCTACAGCGTTTATTAGTACACAAAGTGAAGTATATCGGTGACAATCTGTGGCACGAAACGTCATGAACCTTGACGTATGTTGTGCTTGATATAACATATTGAGTTGCATAGATTTTCAATTTCATTAAACAGAGGAGTGTTGTATTTATTTATCACTTTTAAGTGGTACAAAACTAAATTGTTTATAATTTTGTACTGTTTATTTATCCGACTATGAAAATTATAATACTTGATTTTAATAAGTAAAGTTAGTTTCACTATTTTCCTTCCTCATTTAAAATACAGGACAAATATCGTGATTGTTAAATTTAGTTTTAATTATTAATGATATCATTTGGGCCCACCTGATACAAAAAGGGCTTTTGACAACTACGTCTGTACTTTCGTGAATGCATGTCTGTGTTTGACAAAGCCGCATTTATAGAGGACTAGATATTATAATGGTATAAAAAACAAAAGCAAAGTTCGTTAGGATAAAAGTACATAGTTAAAAAATTAAAATATATACTTTACACAACAGACTAGTAAACAAACGCATGTTATCATAATTACATGAAGACCTCATTGAAAATATAAAGATCGGAAATCTATCAATCCCAGTGTGAGTAGTATCCAATAAAATATAATTCGAACCAGTATAATTCTACAATGTTTAATAGATATACCTACAGAATTTATAAATTGTTTACCAATGTAATTTATTTATATGATTTAAATGATAAATTCAATACACTGTAGATAAAATATTTTGCCTTAATATGAAAGCACAATATAACATAAATTCGAATGTTTCTGAAATTGAATATTTTTTGGTAATAATTTTAAATCAGTTATCAATTTCACATTTTGTTAAATTTGTTAATATTTTATTACGAAATATTTAAAAAAAATTTATTTTTAGTCCACGAGGAAAATATCAAACTTAGTAAAAATGTTTGTAAAAATAAAAAATAAACATTTACGGTATTTTACTAAGTACATTATTTTGGTATTAGGCTATTGCAAACTAACGGTATATCCCATCACCCGTACGAGCTGTATGTCAGCATTCAGGTAAGAACGACCGACTACAGCTTCTAAATAAATAAACCCCTAAGAGAACAAAGCTCTATATACTATGAATATGTTTTTATTTATAAAGATAGTAGAAGTAAATCTAGAAATGGGAACGTTCCACGTCACATTATGCTAAGCAGAAAGAGACTAAAAGATGGACCTTACCGCTTTTACGTTCAAATACAAATTCATTATTACCTTAAATGAACGACTTACGACTTACTCTCGTATATTTCATTACACAACAGTTAATAACAGAATATACACAAGTACTAAAACGTTCTTTCCTTGAAAAATAGAAAGTTTAGTTAATTGTTTACATGTAGTAATATTACTATTAAGGAAAAAAAGTGTTATTACTAACGATCCTTAACCGTTTGTAAAACTATTTTACTTTTATTTTTGATATAAATAATTATTTAGCCCACACCATGAACTCAAATTATTACATCATGAAAGGTAAAGGTGTTTATCAGTGTTATAATTGTTATTACAGTACTACTAAAATTAATCAAAGATTATAGCTATGATAAAGATTTAGAGCGAGCTCATACAATCCATTCACGACTTCTCGCTTAAACCATCTAGTTAATGATACTAATGACCAGTAAATAACCTGTTGTTATCCTTAGACACACTGTAAGTCTGACATTCGAGCGGATTAGATGACACCTTCCAACCTAAGTTAATCATACAAGGGGTGTGGTACTGTTCTCATAAGTTAATGACAAACTTCTGAAATGTGGCATTACAAATATTGTATATTATTATATTTGGATATGGTAAATACGTTATATGAAATTAAAATTTGAAAATAGATCGACTGTTTTATGTCTTGAAAAGTGATAATTTGACGATAAATAAAAATCTATCTAACTATCTTTAGTTATATATTTACCTGGAGAAGAAATCAGATTGCAGATATCGAGACAGCTTTCATGTGTTTTTATAGTTAACTACGTGCATTATGTCTGACACAATTGCACTAACCTCAATACTTTTATATATCCAAGTGACTCGTCATGAATTCATTATCATAGTACTCAGTGGACTCCAACAGTAGAGGTAACAGTGTGAGCGTTGCCAGCATAGCTTTCCTCATTTAGTATTTTTTTTTTTATTTAGTAAAACTTGTGTACAAAAACAAGTCCTATGAGAACAAAGTCTTTTTTGGAGGTTTTCATGGCCAAATATTACCATGTCAGAAACTGTTATCGAAGCAAGTTATTTAAGTTAACTGGAAAACGAATATTTAGGTAGTGCTAGAGAAAGCGATTTACATAAAGAGCTGTAAATCAGCGTAAGAATTGCTGATTACAGCTTTCAAAATTTTATCAGACAACTCAGCTCCAACCATACTATCCTGGTGAAATGACATTGTTTATAAAGATATTACACGTAAATCTGTGAACGAGAATGTTTGTGAATAACGGTACAGTTGTTGTTCGATTACTATTTCTATTGTACGACAAGCAAATTATTCTTTTCAAACCTAAATTATAAAATACTAGATTGTGTTAACAATTTTATTTAACGTTTGTATATTTTTTTAAAATTAAAGATGACTCCTTGACTAAAATATTTCGGGCTGTAACATATGCCTTCCTCGCATTTTTCAGTTTTCTTTTAATTTCTTCTTAAACCCTTCCTTCTCCTTTCCTCCTGCGTGTTGAACCACTCTATAATCAACCATAGATATTACTATTATTATTATACTAATAACACTTTATTCACAAAACTGAATCACAATATAGAGCATAACCATGAAACTCACATGTGAAATGTGATTATTCAACAGCTGTTGTTTTACAGATGCGCGATGAGTTAGATCCCATTTCACGCTAGACTGCCAGGTTCATACAACTCATCACAAATAATATTTGTGGCTCTAAGAATCTATTTTACCATAGCCTTGCTATATAGACCCTGTTTTAGTCAAAACTAAAAAGATACAATGGCATTTAGATCCCTTTTTACACCAACGCTTTATTTGATTATAAGTTATTATAATAAAAAAGGATTTGATGAATAATATGAGATTAATTTTGAAAGTTTTTTCTTAATCATACCAAATTATACTTGCAATTATATCAAAATAAATTACAGTAACGAGACTAAGCAGATTTAATGATAAAGATTGAATATATTATAATAGTAACAAATGCAGTGTTTCAGTAATTTACTATATTTGAATAATGTTCTACAGCCAAATGATGAAGTTTTTCAAAGAACGTTTCACAATCATTAGTGGATGGGTGGCAGAATTACATCACATCGCATTACCGATAATTACAACAATTTCCATCTCTACTAGCTTAAGATTATAAGCTGTATCTCAGCATTCAGGTGAGAATGACTTGACTACAGCTTTCAAATAAACATAAATTAAAACTGTACATTCTCTTCGTATCAAAATATGTTATGATTATAAGATATTACATTAAAAAAATGTGGAAGTGACCGTTTATAATTAATGTTACATTTTTCTTCTTTTCGTACTGAAATTGCATAACTAACGAATAATTTTAATACATGCTAAATTTTTAATACAGTATCTTCTTAACATATTGTATCAAACTTTTTATTTTAAATTTAAAATACCAATGATTCTTTTGCTCTAAAAAAAGAAAACAACAACATTGCAACCTAACGGTTTTAGTCTAAACTATATCAACAAGTAGCCTGGTAGACAAGAATGGAACTAGCAATGCTGATCGCCTGGTAGCCATTGGCAGAAGTTGTTATATTATTACATTATAATATTAGTACAAGTTTGACTACCGGCTGACGAATATCACAAGCTTTGTTACACCGGGTGACACAATGACGTAGTTTATTGCAGACATTCAACAAGCGTAACTTGTCTCCTTTGATGTTAAAACTAAAGTTTGGAATAACAGTGTCTTCTACTATTTTTATATAATTATTAAATTTTTGACAATTTAACTTTGTAACTTTAATTAATTTATAATGAGAGGTTAATGATGTGTTACAGTGGTATAACATGATTGTACTAGCGAATCAAAGAATATTTATTTTACAATAAACTAGAAAGGGCTCAACGACTTGTCGTACAAAATTTTTTAATGATCATTTTGACTGAAAAATATGCTGTTATTGTTCTTAGGCACACTGTAAGTCTAAAATTTGAATGAAATATATAGCACCTTCCAACCTAAGTGAATCATACAATGAGTGCTGTAATGATTATAGCGTCAACCTCCTCTAAGGTAACATAACATTGTGTTTCTACAGTTGACTATATTAAAAGTCTACTATGTGACTTGCTCTTTATCAATGTTTCGGGGGGGGGGGGGTTGCTGGCAAATGTTTCGATGTAATAAACTGGTGAACAGTGATAAATTACTTATTACAAAGTTTTTATATCAAAATTACTTTTATTTCTACTATTGAGAAGGTATAAAGTAAGATTGATCTCCCTTCTCTCTTTTTGACTTTTACTAGGTATACTTCTTCATATTGTTATAATTACCTTATTTCTAATATAAACGTGTTTAAATTAAGCTACTATAAGTTTTTATTTTCATTTCTAATATTTATTTACTTCAAGAGAAGAAACGACAACGACGGCATCTGTTAAGTTTATTTTAAACTAACTCAGCCTGTAACCTGGTGAGCAGGGCATAACTAGTGTTACTTTTCCCCTGGTGGCCAACAGGTAAACTACTATTCTTATTAAATATGGCCTGTTTTGATAAACATTTATATTCGATTTCACCATAAAAACAATCTGTTGTTTAATTATTCTTATCTTTCTCATGAACATATTTTAATTCTTTTATTTTTCTCACTCTGATTAATTAAAATAAGTGCTGCAATTGAAAATTCCGCCACTTGTGAATGGCCTTTAGTGGAAAGGTTTTTGTCGGCAAAAACCCATAAACTAATTATAATCTATCGCAAACTCTGTGAAATTTGTGGAGATGGAATAGTGAGTGAAAGCAGATTAAGGCAGTTGTGTATTGACTTGGGTTTTGGGTAATATTCAATATGGTTTTTTTTAATTCAATGTGAGCAAATTTCTAAGAATAAAATTAACCTATAAATGTGACACATATCAAATTTATTTATAACATAGATGATTTGCAAATCATTCAGAAGTGAGGCGGTATTTCAATAATCAATACTTTGTACAATTTACCTTTCTCCACGATCTGAAACAGATACCGCGATACAAAAATTTTGATAACAAATACTTTGTATCCAGTACTCTACGTGGATAAAACATGTTTTCTTATACTCAATAACTAACTAAGTGTAACTGTTATACTTATTACATTAGCCCTGAAGTACTTATATCCTCATTGATACTTAACACCGAAATACTAATTTATAGATGCAGTAACTCAGTGTGTTTTTAATACTTCCATGTAACTTATTTTGTTAAAACTCTTTGTGTTTAAAATTATTTGGTTTATACATTTTAGATCAATTTAATAGTTTTGTGTACTTACAATAAATTAGTGTGCCTTAGAATATTCAAGAATTAAATATATTTAATACATATTGTTATAACTCTATTTGTATAAAATATAATTAGATTTTTTTTAATGTAATGTACTTCAGGACCTAATTTTAGATTATTCACAATATAAAACTGAGTTAACGAACCTAAATTAAGAAAGAAATACCTGTAAAGTAGAATTTTCTTTTTATGATCTAAAGTATATCTAGTAAAATTTATTAATAGAATCAGCAATATGTATTGCAATATTAAATATATGTAAAATAACATAAACATTCATGACCATGATAAGTAATTTTATTAATATAAGGTTATAATAAATATATTTGAACTTTTAAATAAATTAGTTAAACAGTCTTTTCTTTGCAGTTTAATAGAAAATACGCATTATTTAAAACGTTACCCATACCGCAAGATAGGTTTAAGTCTTCCACTTATGAAAGTAGGTGTATTCGGTTAATCAGTATCTAAACCAGTATTATTTTATACTCAGCACAACCGAAATGTTAAGTACTGATTGATCTTTCTGTTAGCAACACAATCTATATTACCTGGAATTCTACATTTAGTTAAAAATGACTGAATTGCAGTTTTCAAACATTATTGAGTCCTTGCGGCCTTTGAAACCACTACTTAGTCATAGTGAATTTTCTGAGAAGATCTAACGTGGTTTATGAAAGATCTAACGTTAAACCCGCCAGTAGGAATGTAAAAATAATATTTATTATTGTTCTACGTTTTACTTTTAAACTTTAAACAACATATAATTGTAAATTCTAAAATTCTATTATTAAATTATTTACTTCAAACTGCTATGTTGTTGTAATTTTAATTATAATTCTAATAATTATTTACTTCAGGAGAAAAATAGCAACAAACACGACACCTATCAAATTCAGGTAAACTAACTCAGTGTATAATCTGGTGGACAGGAGAAGAACTAGTTTTACCATTCGCCCGGTGGCCAACAGTTAAATATTATAATCTGATTTGACTAAGAAACATATATTGGAATTCAGCATGAAAAAATTCTGGCGTATAATTCTTATATCCTTATCTTTTTTCGTGAACTTATGTTCAGATTAATTCTCTGGAATGTCAAAGAATATTACACGAATAAAATAGAGAATGGGCTAAAATGATGTATTTACGACTTCCCGTCATTAGACTTATCAACTATATTATTTGCACGGAAAATGAATTCAAAACTTGAGTCCATTCTACATTTTTATTTTAGTAATATTCTTTCACTAAGTTTTATTACTGATAGCGTATTTCAACACTGAAAAATAAATATAACCATGACGAATTTATGAAAAATATAGTTATGGATAGAAACATCGAATAACTTAAATTGTATATACAAATTTTATCATATACTAACTATACTTTTGCTCAAATATTTTACTTTCAATTTCAGAGGTGACGTTACAATTTTATGTTCGATATCGACAATCAAAGCTATAAATTGTGGTAGCCCGGTATCATAAACTTTGTATAACTACCAGCTTGTTATCAACAAGCAATGTGCACCGGTCCTAATATTATATTTTAATAAAAGAATAGCTTCTTCCAACTATCGCCAGTATTTCTAGTTCAGTTCCAGTCCACCAGGTTACTGGCTGAGTTAGTTTGGCTTGTTAGCGGTAGGTGCGCTGTTGTTGATCTCTCATCTCAGTACAAAAAGTCTATCTCCAATTTAAAATACAATAGTTTGATATCATGTTTATCATGATAGTGTATTAAAAATTACTGAATTTTTTAGAACATGTTTTTACTTGTAAAATATTTAAGAAAAGGTCAGAACTGTGGTTACAGTTATTTATAAAACATTCCCGTGTCCAGACTTACTAGTAACGTGTTTATAAAAGATTACATTAAGTTAGCTCCTGAATGATTGGAAGTGAATTTATTGTATTATTTGGAAGCTGTAGTCAGTCATTCTTACATGAATGCTGAGATAAAGCTCATTCTCATATACTTAATCCAAGCTTGATAGAATGCCTTATTAATTATAAGTTTGCATGTGATATAATACAGTTCTTACACTGGTAATGTCGGCCCTTAAAACCTCCAAAGACTTTTCTGAGGGTTTTCCTATCTTAGTGGGTTTGTGGTTCTTTTCTGTTGTGTTTAAAAAATGTTTTATTAATATAATAATACTAAATGAGGGTAGCTATTCCTGCAACGCTCTTATTCTTAGCTTGTCGTTTAGTACCCACTGAGTTTTACTTTGTCTATAAATTAATGAGGAGCCGCCGAGATATACAAAAGTGCTGATGACAGTATTATTGTGTATGTAATAATGTTCGTAATTTACTAAAAATATGAGTTAAAATAAATTGTGTAAAGACAATTATTTAACTGATTTTTATTTATTATTTTCGTTCATAATTTAAATAACACTATTTTTTATTTTTTTATTTCTTGTTTATAACCGCATAGAACAAGAATAAAACATAGGAGAATGTTCAGAAATTCAATGGAATACAGACCTTATACGTTATACGAACAATTAAAATGCCACAACTACAATTAAGTAATGAACTAAGTAAATTAATGTTGTACTGTTTGAATTTCATATAGCATAAAATGACATAACAGAAAATTGGCTTGCCCGTAACATTATGGCAGATAAAAATACCATAACATGACACAAATTCATCAGTATCTAATGTATTACACTAAAGGGCGAGTTAATATTGTATAGTTCATTAACTCCTCAGTTACAACTGATATGCAGTTACAACAGGATTAACCAACTTAAACTACGTACTAACTAATCGTTCAACAAAAAACTGTGTTAGTAAATAGTTGTAAGACATATACAGTACATATTATTAGAAAATGAGTGATTGAACTACATAAGAAATTATCAGCAAACAAATAAATTAAGAAAGAGGAAATAAGTCAGAAATGTTTGTCAAGCATTATAACGGGCTACAGGACATTGTTTTAAATAGAGACGTAAATGAATAACTTACGGCAGGTAAAATTGCATTGGTGTTGTACAATATTCATTTTGAAGGAAGTCCACATAATATGATTATAAACTGTCAAAACAACGTGGCATTCATACAAAGTTTTGGGCAGTCAGACATTTCTTCGACGATGACCTGTAACCTCTCCAATTAATTTTAATGTTGTATTCAGCCTATTTCACCTTCCCTTAATTGCAGCGTTTGGTATCTGACGAAGTCTCAGAATTGAATCCTGGAATCTGGAGTCATGTTGTCTGAAGAGACTCAAAGAAAGTAGGCGACGAAGCTCCAAACGAACATTTATATTGTTTCGCCCTCAGAGAACTTATAAATAGGTGATGTGGCAGTCTTATTGTCTTGTAGATGTGTAATTAAATGCAGTACGATATTTCTGACACGACCGCTAAGCACGGTGGAGAAAACGAGTTTTCTACACATAATTAAACTACAGTAAGAAAGGTTGATAATTTAATTAGTGACTTTAGCTTCAGTTCACCTTCCTTTATTTTTAGCGTCTGGTATCTGACGCTGTCTGAGACTTTTCCAATACTCAGAGTTAAGAAATCACGATATTGTATCAGTAACACGAGATACGGTCACAATCACGATCAACCACAGACAATCACTGTTCTCTCTGACAACTGAACTCGTGATATGTATTGTACTATATTGTATAACTGTACTAGTATTGGTTTTATTTTAATAAAGAATAACTTCAGCCAATTGCCACCAAACACACACAATTGGTAGTTCAGTTTCTGTCCACCAGGTTACTACCTGAGTTAGTTTAGACAAACATTGTTCGGTTACGCTGTTGTTGTTTCCTCCTCTTCAATACGAAGTAATTGTTGGTACTGGTAAACAAAAAGATAAAAGATTGATAACACAGTATTTTAAAATTTATCTATAGTAATAGTTAATTTTTCATACATAATAATTATTAAAAACACAGAATTGTAAACTTATTTAAAAACGATCCCGTTTCTAGATTTACTTGTTCTACCTTTATAAAACAATGACATTTGCTCCTTGTTTAATCATTTTAACTAATCAGTCTATGGAGTTCATTATTATTTTAGTACTGCAGTCTTCTTACCTAAATGCTGAAATTTAGCTCATAACTTGCACTTTGTTGAAATTTGTATGTGATGGCAAGCTCTGCAGTTTAACATCACCTGACCTGGTATTATTCGGCCCTGAAAACCTCAAATGAAGACTTATTTCAAGTGTATTTGTTCTCTTATGACTTGCTCCTTTGTGTTGGGTTTAAAATTTTTTCATTATATAAATTAACAGTTTTTCTGTGGCTTTACACGTACATGAACACTTCTTGTTCGAGCCAATTATATTTCCCACGCTAATATTGAGTCCTGATCAAGAAAGTATATAAATACACTGTTCAGATAAGCCTACTTCTGTCAAAACACAACTAATATAGTTTTTAATGATAGTATTACATTGTTACTAAAATTTAAATAGTGAATTTGTTAGATAGTACATTAAGAATGATATTATTTACATGTTTGTATCTTTGTAAACTGAAAAATATCTTTAATGTTTTCGAACATTTCGAGCAGGAATTGTGAGTTATTTCAGGTTCTCCATTCACATTGTGGCACCTCTTCTGTGGATTAAAATGCACTAAAGCGTATGTAGGTGTCGTTAAAACGATCTAGATAGTGAAAAAACATGTCTAACTCACCATTGCTTCCCTGAGGGCGGATAATTGATCCAAGCCATCACGTGGATAATACTGATTCCGGTTTGGATTATGGTCTGTATTCCGTTGGATTTCTGAACACCCTCCCATGTCTTTTATTCCTGTTCTACCCAGTCATCAAAATTTAAAAACATTAAATGTGATTTGCATTATAACAAAATAAAGTCTATAACGAACAAAAATTTCAGCTAGATAATGTTTCTTACAAACATTAATTTACAAACTAATTGTTTTTTGCTGAGGGGTCATAGTCCTGAGAAACAGTTCAAATTTGTTTGCTTCTTTCTGGGTATCAACTTTTCTGTAGTACATGACAACTATGGAAGTATGGTTATAGCTGAAATGTATCTTACTCGCAATCTAAGAATGGGTATCAAAAAAGGGAAACTCGTGCAAGTTTCACAATACTATCAATTGTAATAGAGAGCATAGAGCAGCAAAAGTGAGCCTGACACCTCTGCTCTACAGAGAACATGAGCTAACACACTCAGCAACATGATCTACCTGTATTGCTGACTTTTATTTATTTATTTATTTATAAAGACAATGGCCTATCTCTACCTTAGTGAAGAAGACAGCGACACACAGCAGACATGGTATAGTCAACTGTAGAAACACGATGTTTTGTCTCATTAGAGGAGGTTGACACTATGTGTGAAAAGTAGCAGTGCACCCATTGTATGATTCACTTAGGTTGCAGGTGTCATCTAATTCGCTGGAATATTAGAGTGTGTCTTACAATAACAACAGGTTCTTTCGAGTCATTAGGATTATTAACTATTAGTTAGAACGAACTGTCAAACATCACAACGGGCGACAGAACTTTGTGTTAAATAGAAATTATTCATTAAACCCTACGGTAAGCAAAATTTCATTGCTGTGCTGCCATTTATTCTTTGTAATAAAGAAAATCTATTACCAGTACATTACAAAGCACATGTTTATTAGATAGCTAATTTTTTTAATAAACTACTTATTAAACATAATAAAAAGTAATACAGATATTTAGAATAGGAATAGAATAGAATAGAATATATTTATTTCCTCAAAATAAAATAAACATTTACAAGTTATTCATTTTTACATAGAAAAATTCAAAACTAAAACTAAAACTCAAATGTCTTGTTGCCAGGTTTTTTTAGGCTACATAAGTCCTACTTAAAAATAAACTTAAACTCAATTAAATGCCAGTTTCATTTATAGCTTTAAAACAAAATAAAAATATGATATTAATATATATGAGGAAATAATAGGGCCTCCAAGGCTAAGCCTGTTTGGAGGTTCCATCAATGTATTTTAACAAATGGTTTATCCAGCTTCAGAATTACAAAAACATAAAATTCAACTTCTCACTCATAAACAATTAAAACAAAACACGCATCTATTTAATATGGTTAAATTGTGCCATATAATGTAAAATAAAATAACTCCTTGAAAAATATACATTCACACACATATCCATATATACATACATATACACATAACATACATATAATACATATAACAATAAAATAATATTAATACAGCTACTACGAATATTGAAATATAAGAAATCGAAACAATTAAATAACAATACCCTGCTGCAATTGTTGCTACTACAACTTTAATTTACTCATCCAGGAATCTCTAGCAGTGTTTTAATCTCTTTTATACTAAATAGCCAATTTTTAAGTCTTTTAACGAATATATTTACATTTTTAGAAGTTTTAATACTCTCCGGTAATTTATTATAAATCCTAGGTGCAACAAAAATATAGGATTTCGTAAAAAAAGGTTGTACAAGGTTTTGGGACAAAAAATGCATTTCTATTCCTAAGTCTAGTCTTGTATGCATTATTATCACGAGGCATGCTACCATTCTTTTATAGAAAAGTTTCATTACATTGTAAACAAACAAGTACTGTAATGGAAGTATTTTTAAATGTTCAAAAAGAGGACGTGAAAAACTCAGTTCTATTTTTAAAGGATATTAATCTTATGAAATGCTTTTGCAGAATGTATAATGGCTTAATGTTTGAAAAATATGTCCCTCCCCAAAAAACTATTCCATATTCTAATCTACTTTGGACCAAAGCAAAATATAACATTCGTAACAATGTTTCATTACACATTTCTCGTAAAAAATAAAAGTATCGCAAAATATTGTTTTAAATTGTTTTTTTTAATTTATTAATATGAATTTTCCAGTTTATTCTTTCGTCAAGATGAATTCCTAAATACTTATGTATTCCGCTCTTTCCACAACAGCACATTTACCCGTTCCACAAACTCCCTGGTAAATAAGACAGTTAGCACACTTATATTCCAGATTAATATCAAAAATAATGTTCTTCTTTACATTAAAATTTACGTACTTGGTTTTCTCTGCACTTAACAGCATATTATTATGGTAAACCACCATTGAATTGCCTTTAAGATCGTTTTGCATTGACGATTGAACCAGATCCCAACTTCTACCAACATAGCAAAGGGCAGTGTCATCGGCAAATGATGTAACTTTTCCTTGAAATCTGGCATTACATAGATCATTTATGTAAATTATGAAAAGGGTTGCTCCTAGAACAAGAGCCCTGAGGAACCCCTTGTTTTATTATACCCATATTCACTGATGTAAGAATTTATTTTAACACACTGTTTTCTTTCTAGTAAATAACTACTAAACCATTTAAGACTAACACCCCTTATTCCACTTTTATATAATTTGTCTAACAGAATACCAATGATCAACAGTGTCGAAAGCCTTTCTTATATCTAAAAACAACCCACTGACACATTTGTTTTCATTGATTCCATTATAGATATCAGTTATAAGATTTGACACAGCACTTTCAGTATTCATCCCTTCCCTGAAACCAAATTGATTCATGCTCAAAAAAAATTGTTGTTTTCTTAAAAACTTAACCAATCTTTGCTTCATAATCTTTTCGTATACTTTTAGAAAAACATGAAAGCAAAGATATAGGCCTGAAGTTGCTGCATTTTTTATTCGAGCCTGTTTTGTATATGTGGTATGACTACTGCAGTTTTCAGACGCTCAGGAAAAACCCCAGTCTGAAAACTTAAATTAATTAAATAAGTTAGAATTTTGTAATATATTACAAGAAACCTGTTTTAATAAAAAAGAACTAATTCCATCAATTCCTGGAGCTGTATTATTTTTTAGAGATTTTATTACACTTTCAACATTCTGTGGTAAGACGGATAGACAAATATTGAACTCAGTTGATTGGTTACCGGAAAAAATAGTCTTTCAATATCAACGAAAGAGAACCCAATAGGCGGAGTATTGCCTAAATCGAGATTGTCTACTATATTGAGAAAATAAGAATTAAATTCGTTTTGCCACTATTCTACAGTCTTGTTCAACCTATCGCCCACCTCTAAACACACTATCCTATTATTTTCTTTCTTTTGCCCAGTTACTTCATTAACAATATTCCAAGTAGCTCTAGAATTACCTTTACATTTATCAAATTTATTAAAATAATATTCGTTTTTTACTTTTCTAATTTCCTTTTGCAAATCATTCCTAAATCTTAAGTAATATTTATTTAATTTTTCGTTACTCGGGTGTCTTTTAAAATTTTAAAAAGTAAATTCCTTCTCTTTATTTTGAAGCAGAGTGATTCATTTATCCAAGGCTTAAGTTTCTTATTCCTAGCTGATTCTGTATTATAGGAATTTTACATTGAGAAAAAAAAACAAACGAAAGTGTGAAAGAAACAATCGAAAGCAGATGACGCATCTGATTGGCGATACACATCATCCCAGTCCGCACAGACCAACAGACGATTGAGCTTAATAGTAATCAGTTCTATAAGCCAGGGCGGGGGCGGGGGAGGCAAGGCCACCGCCACCGTCTCTAGCCCAACGAACTATACTACTGGAACGCGCACTGCCCATAAGCCACATGTTGTGTTTTCCGGTCGCACACAGCTGTGCCGTTTGCGGGTGTATCCATGGATTTGCAGGCGCTTAAAGTGGGCAAGAACTCACCGAGTTGAGCGGGCGATCAACGGGACAATACGGCATCACGCCTTTTCATGCCGAAACATGACTCGTTGTTTTAACGCGAGATTTTGCTTTGTTGGTTACTCTTCGTTGTTCCAACAACGTCAAGACGTTTGCTCTGAGCAACTCAACTAGTTTTTGTTATTGGTAATGTTTGTTATTTAATAACGTAGTGAAGAGTTGCGCTCCGCACAATTGCACGTCCAGATGGATTAATGGCAGCCACTTTTTTACAACTACTTTTTTGTAAATAAAACTTCATAAATTTACCGTCGCAGCTGATTAAAATGACTGTACTGAAGCTGAGTGAAGTGAGCGTGAATGTTCAAAGTATGACCTTGACAGTACAAGTACTAACTCAGTGCTTTAAAAACGTTTTAGGTTGTAAAATTTCACATAAAACGCCATTTTTTACACTTGATGCCATTAATTACTATAATTATGCTATTCTGAATCCTTCACATATGTTAAAACTTGCACGAAATGCTCTAGCCGATATGAAAATTATGGAATCTAAGTCAGGGAGGATTTGCTTTAAAACGTATAGAAGAACTTAACAACTTATAGAAAAAATGGGTTTAAATATATGTAAGAAATTATCAGACAAACATATTTTCTACAAAAACCGAAAAATGAATTTGAAGGTTGCAGTACAGACTCTAAGCTCCAGCGTAGCGGACGCTTTAGAATATTTGTGTGTAAAACAACATCCACAGTTCATAAACTGTTTACCAACCGTTGAATTCGTAAGAATAATTGATAATCTGTTTTGATTATTTGAACAGTTAGAGATAAATTCGGAAGAGGCTTTAAGGGGTCTATAAAATTAGAAAACAAGGAAAAAGATGACAAAATGTTAAAAAAGCAGAAAATTATTTGCCCAAACTTAAAATTGGAGAACTATCGGTGTGGGGCCCATGCAAGGAAAACATTTTGCTTAATGGTTTTTAATTAATATCAAGAGTTCTTGTATTTTTACGAGATTGATAGTTTCAGATGATTTTTAAGCATTTGTTAGCGTACAAGTTTAGTCAAGACCATTTAGAATTATTTTTCTCCTGTGTTCGAAGTAGGGGTGGAAAAAATAATAATCCAAATACTAAACAGTTTACTTGTGCAGTAAGACCACTGATGTTCCTAAATAGTGTCAGAGCTTCTGAGAATGCCAACTGCCTTGAATTTGATCCTAATCACACCTCGGCCTTCTTGAGTTAGGTCATGATAAGTGTGATTTTGATTTGTCTTTGTATGATGAAATTGAGAGTGCCATGTACAGTATATCATGGAAAATTATAATAGTTCTAGTTTTAAGGATGAAATGTTATACTATATTTTGTGACGTCATTGTAAGACGTTTTGAAAAATGTATTAAATGTAACGATTGTAGTTCTGTACTCCATGCCAATGATTCTGATCTTAGAACAAATTCACTTTTTATTGATTTTAAATCTAAGGGTAAATTAATTAGATCAAGAAATGATGTAATTGAAAATAAAAAAAAAATAATGTTATTTGCTTAAGTTATCTGAAACAAATGCGACTACTTCTGAATTGACATTGAGAGTTTGTAACCAGTTTATTGGTAGTGTTTTCAAGGGGCATTTTAACTAATGACGAAATCATTGGATGCCACGAGTTATTTTTAATTAAAACTGTGACTAAACTATTTTTTTAAATAATATCTCATCACATCTTGCGATGAACAGAAAACTTTCGGCATTACAAAAAAATCCAACTTAGGAATAAGGCAAACATTGGTAAAAATAATTTTATTTTCTAACACGTAGATTAAGTACCTATGTCATGATTGTACATTTTATGTAGTTTACTTTGAAATGAAATACTGTGAATAAAAAAGTTGTTTTTTTCACCTGGGAAATATTTTAATGTCTGTAATCTTCGTTTCCGACTTTATAAGTAAAATACCAAAGTCAAAAATCTGTTGTTTTGATATTGTACAAAAATCTGTTTTTTTAATAAAAAAATAAAAATTCAGTGTAAAAAAGCAGTTATTAACATATGTAATAATAAATAAATTGTTGTATCAAACAATATTATTATGTCTATAAGTCGTTTAAAATTATGTTAGATCGTTACTATAATGCCTGCCATATGGGCGGAGTGGAGTGAGTTCTTGCCCATTTCCAGCGCCTGCAGACTCGGAACGCAGCCCAGGATTTTGGCTCGGTTCTCCGGCCCAGAGCGCGTTCCATTAGTATAATTCCTTGCTCTAGGCCTCACACACTCCACACACACGCATACTAAAGAGTGGTCAGTTATGCCTGCATGCTCAACCGTCTGCCTCCACAGACATCATGTCTACACGTGAAACCCTCGCAAAGACATGATCGATGCATGTTGCTGTATCTGCTGTTATTCTCGTTGGATCATTTAACAGACATTCAAAACCATTTACCGCCATTACCATTTTATAACTGTCTGTTGCAACTGTGTTCTCTAAAATATTAATATTTAAATCCCCTACAATTAACATGTTCTTAGTTTTACTACAATCCCTCAAATAAGATGTTAAATCAGTAATAAAAGAGTCCACTGATAAAAATTGCAATCTACTATAGCGCTAAAATATGGATATCTGTATTGAAGTGTGTTATAACTATACCTACTGCATCAGCTGACGTGAAATGCACCTCAGTTGTATTGAAACTTATGCCATTCTTTACATAAATAACTACACCACCCGCTCTATAATCATTATTTGCATTTCGCTATCATTGTAAAGTCAGGAATTTCGTATAAATTTATTTCATTAGAATTTATCCATATTTCAGATAGTATAATTATATCCGGTATGTTACCTTTAGCAATCAAGTCTACAATGAATAGGTCAAAATTTTTCCTTATACTTCTAATGTTTTGATGAATTATATTATAATACTTAATAACGTTAGTTTTAAAAAATATAAAAAAATAGTAATGAGTAAATTAATTTTTCCCAATGGCAGTATTATAGAATATTTCAGATATTTGTGTTTTGAAAAGAGATAAGAATATTGTCACATGCATTCACATACACACACGGATAAATATAAATATTTATAATTATCTGTCTGTTTCAAAATGACTACGCTGTATTATGTTTATACATCTGAGCACTAATGGACACTATTTTAACATGATAATTAAGCTGTATTAAGATTAATAATGCAATTTTTAATAATATCTAAAACCTATCCAAGTCCGCCTGGCAAGTCACCTGAAACACTGGCGCCATCTCTTCCTTTCTGAGAAAAATCTTTCCACCTCGAACCCAGAGATACTTGAAGCTCTTTTCTTTCTTGACTTGTCGCGCCGCCGCTAGCAGACGCCTTCTCGCCTGTGATTAGAGCCTCATTTATATAAATGGGCTGGTCCATGCTGAGGTTCATGTGTCTGGTGGAGAAGTTGCTCTTGACACGGCGCTTCCTCAGCAGTTCCTCTTTGTCCAGACGTCGAACGAATTTGACCACAATTCCTGGTCGCGGACTGTTCGGGCCAGTCTCTTTCCCAAGCGATGACAGTTGTCAATCATCGAGTCCGTGATCTCCAAGTCGAGCGCCTTTCCAACTTCCTTTACGACCGCCACTACGTCTTCGTTCTTCTGTTGAGGGATGCCATGTATCTCCACAGAATTTGACTCTAGAGTATTGTTCCAAGTCGTCAATACGCATCTCCAGACTGCTCACTTTCTCTCGAAGGCTTCCGTTTTCCGCAGCCAGCTCGTCAATCATCCTGAGGCACTTTTCAAGGGAAGCAGTTTTGCTCTTTGACAGCTTTCGTGTTGTCTTCCAGTTTATCACTTAAAGCTTCATATATGTATTAACATTTTTTTCAGCTTGTTTTTTGATTTTCAAAAATTTCCGTCACCTTTTTCATTACATCTTCCAGTGTAAAGTTTTCCTTCCGTCATTTCAGAGTCGAATCTCATGCTCTTACGCCTCGTCTGAGCACAAGCCTGACACCTCCACACCAAGCCATCGACCGATATACATTCGATGTCCGCTTTACTCATCCGGAGACAACTGCCGTATCTGTCGTTAATATATCTTGCCGTAATAACAAACGTTAAATTGACGAGTATAATTCACTTAGGTTGGAAGACGTCATCTCATTCCTTGGAATGTCAGAGTGTGTCTTGGCTTAGAATAAAAACAGGTTATATTACAGTCATTATAATCATCGTTTAATCGTTAGCCTCTAGTCAAGCAATGTGCACTGATCCTAATATTATACTGCAATAAAAAAATTATTTCAGCCGATGGCCACCAGGTGAACGGTATTGCTAGTTCAGTTCCTGTCCACCACGTTACTGGCTGAGTTAGTTTAGATTGTGTCCAGTAGGTGCGCCGTTGTAGGTCACTCTTCTTATAACGAAGATATTTTTGTTATTAAAAATAAAAAACAATTGTTTGATACAATGTTTAACATAACAGTGTATTTATAAATGTTGCGTTTATGAGAATAATTGGTTTGTCTGCATCCAGTCATTCTAACATGAATGCTGAGATGCGGCTCATATCTTGTACCATCACAATTGGAAATATAACTAAAGGTTGGTTTACCTATAATAAAATAAAGTTCTGTCTACCTTAAAAAACCTCTAAGGACTTATTTTATGGTTGTTGCGGGTTCTCTTAAAACTGGTTCTTTCTTATTTATATTAAATAAGTAATATTAAACTAGAGAACATCTGGCAACGTTCACATTGTTACCTTTTTTTTTGTCCACTGAGTTCTATGATGACGTATACATGACGAGTCGCTGGAATATATGAAACTTCTGAAGGTAGTTGAAACGTATTTAAAATCATGAATTTAGTTTACTATCCAAAATACATGAGAATTGTACTATAATAAACGTCTACCACGACAACCGAATTAACTATCGACTAGAAATATGTAAAGTAAAAATATTGAACGCATAGATATTCATAATTAATAGTTAAGAGCGGTTTTATTATGTTAAATATTTTTTATTAATTAAGTTAATCTAAACTAAGTAAAGTAATTTGCGTAGTGAGGAATGGTATCGGTAAGAAAATTTGCGATAACCATGAGCTTTTGTGTCTTTACGTATTTTTAAACATTGAACAATGATTCAAATGGCTACAAGATGATCTAAATCGTTGAAATCCAAACTTTCCTGTTTCTAGTAAGGAGATAACATTAAAGGGGCAAATAATTTAGTGTTTGATTCGTTGCAAGACAAACCAAAACGAACACTACATTACAAGAAACACTGAATTTGGCTTAATAAATATATTAACAATCATGTCCTATTTTGTTGGAACTAAACATACTGTGAAATTTTATTACACGGATTTAGTTTAACATCATTATTACGTGGAGCAATACCATTGCAAATATGCTAAAAGTTTTAGAGAGACTCTTTATGGTTAAAAAATATAACTTAAGAAGTATTATTTTTATAATAATTAATGCCTATATTTCATTTACATACAAAAATATAGCTTTACTATGATACAATATTAAAAACTACTGTAACAACAAAATTAGGTTTGAGATTACTATAATATATAACTTGAATTATGTATTACGTAATGTAGTCAGTCTTTTTGGTTTCAGTAGTTTTAGCTAATCGTGAGTATCAAGGGTTCGATACTCATGAATATTTCAAGATTTGATAATTATAAATATCGATGATTCCCTTGTTATACTGCAGACAATATTAATACTTTTTATTAATGTTTGCATATAAAATGATCTAATTTTATTATGAAGTTAATCGTAAACTAAATGTTATATAATGTAAATAATACTAATTTTTGTAACAGCACCACACCATGTAAGATTTACTTAGGTTGGAAGGTGTTCACTTAAGCCAATTATTCATTTTTATTATAGGAATAATCTTTTACTAAATTTTATTAAAATATTTAAACATATTCAGATATAAAAACATCTTAACCTTTAATTATGATGTTGACGGGGTTAAATTTAGTATTTTTAAACCACATGTATTCTGGAACTGAGTCTACTATAGCTCATATACCATGTTAGAATTGCCTTTTTTGCTAGTCTGTCTACATTTTCGTGCCAAATTATGCACTATATATCCAGGTGACTATTGCAAAACTATTTTTATGGACTTTAAGTATTTCAAATATTATTAGGAAGTTTATAAACACTTTTTCCTAAGGTTTACACCACTGCTTGAGAATCATTTAATAGTTGTAATTAATTCTACAACAACAAACAAATAATAACTCTCAACTATGACATGTTTGGCGCTACCGGCTTGTGCTAGCATATCTTGAAAGTGGTCGCGCTAGCTTATGGGTTGAGGGATTTCGATGAAAAAAGTATCATTGAATTTGTTATAAAAATTGAAAAATATTTTTTATCCCGTACATTTTTTATTCAACAGACGCCGTTTTCTTAACACCTTTTATCCTCTTACCTATTCAAACCTATGGGCCAAATTTGGTTTCTGTAGTTTTACTAGTTTTAGAGATAATAATTTGTTAATAAAAAATACAGAATGGCGAATAGTGGCTAAACAAAGAAAAAAATGAAGAACGATATTCTTCATATTTCCTTTAGAATCACCCACAGAATTTGAAAATACATAACCAGCCCAACCTTTTTGGTACACCCTGTATATCAGCGATGTGAAGTTTCACAGGATGATATTGTAACAGATGTGGAATGCGACGTTATTATAGTAAGTTTTGGACGTTTTCAGAGCAGAATATTACCATGTCAGAAACTGTTATCGAAGCAAGCTGTCATGGTATCATTTAATTTAATTGGATAAGGAATAATTAGATCCGAATACTACTAAGTATGTCAGAAACTGTTATCGAAGCAAACTGACATGGTATCATTCAATTTAATTGTATAACGAATAATTAGGTAATGCAATATAAAGGGATATATGTATATAATAAGCTGTAGCTCAGCATTCGAGTAACAATGACCGATTACAGCTTTCAAATTATAGTCAAATAACCAATGAAACACACTATTTCACTATCTTCAAAACTTCAACAAACTACATTGTTTATAAAGATATTACATGTAAATCTGTGAACGAGAGCGTTTGTAAATAACCTTGCAGTTGTTGTTCTATTACTATTTATATTGTATGACAAACAAATTATTCTTTTGAACGCTAAATTAAAAAATACTATGCTATGTTAAAAACTGTATGAAACGTTTTTATTTTTTATTTTCATTAACATTGACTGCTAAGCACTGAGAACGAGAGAACACCAAAGGCGCACCTACCGGTCACAGTTCAAACTACCTCAACCAGTAACCTGGTGTAGAGGAACTGAACTAGCCATACAGTGTACCTGGTGGCCATTTCCAGCAGTTATTTCTTTAGTAATGAAATATTATGGCCAGTACACATAACACATTGATTCACTACAGGCTAACAATTATACTAAGCTTTCTGTCTGCAGATCGCCAAAATGAATAGCTTAACTATTCTAGAAGTGTAACTTGTCACCCCTGATATTAAAGCCAAAGATTTCAGTTGAAGATTGAGTTCTAAACAATTTTTATGACTACAGCAATTTTTAAGTTAAGCTATATTTAACACATGTCCTGTTTCTTAGTTCCTTCGTACCCAAACTATTTCTCACGTAGTTCAATCAACAGGTAACCTATTACCAGAATAACGTATTACCATTAACACCATGTTATTCCAATAACAAGCGGGCTGAATGATTTGACATTCTTATAATGTTTTCCTGGTATTAAGTTACCGAGAAATCAATAACGTAGTTGAGTCAGCTGAATGGTGCCAAAAAGGACAAGGAATAAAATATCAGATTTAAATAAATAAATAAATAAAACATATGTATCAAAATATAAACGTAAATGTTTTGAAAAAAAAATGAAAGCAAATCCAATTTATTCGTCATTATATTATTCGTTCTCAGTTATCATAAATTATGAGTAGCCTATTTAAAAGTAGTCTGCTAATTTAAATATTACATAAGCAGTGGAACGTTTAAATAACCAGTTTGTAATAAGTATATTAATTCTTTTAGTTAATCCTCGTATACTACATCTACACAGTCCCACACATGTAGATTTTGTCTGCTTTGTTTACTTACAGCTTAATAACGGCAGTTCAGTAACAGCATGATGATAATACCGAGCTTGAGTTGGTTGGTAATATGTTAGCACGGTAACAGATTACTTGAAATTAATACTAACTACCCACGTTATTTTTTATGGTATTAAAATTAACGGCAATTCATATCACCAGTACGAGCTAACATACAGCAACCAGGTAAGAACTACAGACTTCCATGTGTATATATATATATATATATATATATATATATATATACATGGAAGTCTATATATAATTCCAAAGAAAATAACTTAAGACGATGTTGACGAGTCTACAACCTAAAAGAGTTTTTTTTTTTCAAGCAGAGGGAACCTTCCATATGTACTGGCGTCACAGGTACGTGTGATTCCTACCCACTAAACCACTCTGCTGCCACGTCCAGTCGTGGCCGTACAGCACCTGGACCCTAGGTCCACTGACTGTAGAAGAAGGAAGCTCTGAAACATATAGAGTACGGTATTTATAAATATATAAACATATTAAATTTAAATGTGTAACCGAGAAGTTCTTAAACAGGTTTGATTTTCTTGCTTTTTATTTATGTATTTCAAAGTATACACACAATATAAAGTTTTAATAATGAACATTTGTATATATTAACTTTTTCATTTAAAACAGTTTTAGCTTTTTAATTTAAATAATGATAAATATTAACTTCAGTGGAATTGTACATCAACGAAGGCGCCCCTACCGACCTCAGTCACAACCAACTCGGCCTTTCACCTGGCCGACAAGGCCTGCACTATAATTCTGTTGACATTCAGCATAACAATTGTAATTTGTAGTCTTAAACTAAACTTAAAGTTTAAATTTAAGCCTAGTTAAATGCTGGAAACTAATAATTATAATTGTTTTGTTAATCACTGATTTATGTCACCGGGATTGATTATAAAGCTAATTAAAGAAGAGATTCTAGACTACTTTTAATTACTAAACTTCATTAACGAATGTTCTTATAGGAAGAATTATACATCACACAATCGATGGAATCATATAAAACAGTATTAATTATCAAGATAAAAGAGGAATTGAAAGTTAAATGTTATTACTTAATTCGGTCAATGATTGTTTATGCACTAAAAACTTTGAATCGCACTAAACATATAGCACTGTTCTCACAAAATAACAAATAAAATGTCTTTATCAAGAGCGTTTCTCAGTTTTTCATAAAAACTCATTTCTTATTAAATAGATCTACAATAACTATAATAACAAAATTATACAGAAAAATAAATTTTAACATTCTTAAGGTCCTTTTTTACATTATACATCCTACAACAGAATTTCAACTTCAGTTTAAAGGCTTGATGAGATACATAACGTCAATACACTCAGGGAGGTTCTTGTACAATTCAGGACCAAAATACAATAAGCTACTCCTTCCGAATTCCCGTGTCAGCCTGGGAAAGTGATCATGACGAGTCCTCAGTTGAGCAACTCTTCCCTGTCTCTCGCTCAAGTACTGAGGTCCTTAAGGGGTAGAACCTTGTGGATCATGCACTTTGTAAGTATCCTGCATATGTTCTCCATGGGAAGCACGTTGAGAGCGAACCCTTAGATAGGCATGTGATCGAAAGGGTCTGGGGAAATTCCAGGGAAGATTAAACGATGACGCCTCGGAGACAGTTTATGAAGCTGTTGCTCAACAAAGGTGAGATACTCGGGGTACGACAGAGAAGAAACAAGCACCATCATCGGACTCTGTCCTATCTACTGTATATATATATATATATATATATATATATATATATATATATCCTACAAATTCTGTTGTAGGATATATCCAGGCAGATTGTTTTGCCTTTCTTAGAAGAATGGATAAAGTTAACCTGGAATATACGGTTTATAACAGAACTATAGTTAAATTGGCGTCTGAGAAGGTAACAAATCGGATCAATTTACTCTCACTATTTTACTTTTACGTATACATTATTCAGCATATTGTCATAAATACTATAATAATAATAAACTTTATTGTTAACAGACAATGCACACATTGTATCACAATCGTCCTACCTAACCTAATCATTCATTCTGACAAAAGACCATTCAGACATACAGGTACATTGAATCACTCACGCCTCTTTCATACAATTTGTTTTGGAGCCTGAAGACTCGCTCTAGCTTGTGCTGTGCACAACTGCCCCAAAGTCTGATTCCATATCCCAAGTGGGGATAAATTAAACCATAATATGCCGTCTTTAATACCGTAATAGGGCAGTGCTTTGCGGAATTGCGAAGGGCAAAGATGCCCGATGCAACCTTGGGACAGACATGATCCACGTGAATGTCCCAGGTTAGTCCTCGATCTAGGAACATTCCTAGGAATTTTGTTGATTCCGTTTCATCAAGTGGGAGATCGTCCACAAGCACTGAAGTTCTTGTTTCAGATTCTCGTTTGCTTAGCGAAAATTTCATGAAATTTGATTTTGATTCATTTGTTTTCAGGTTGATTTCAGAAAGAAATTGAATGCAGGAATTCAACTCAGAAAAAGTAATTATTTCCAAGTTTTTAAGTGTTTTGGCTTTAACACAGAGGGTCGTGTCGTCAGCATATTGAACCACCTTTCCATTCTGGATCGATGGGTTCAAATTGTTTACGTACAGCCGAAAAAGAACTGGCCCAAGGATAGATTCCTGCGGGAATCCATGGGTGACCTTTGCTTTTGAAGATAAGGCACCCGAGATCTGCACACACTGCTCTCGGTCACTAAGATATGATCCAAGCCATTTTAGAGGCAGACCTCGTACACCACTCCTTTCTAACTTGTGCAACAGTGTTTCTTGATGCACACAGTCAAATGCTTTGGAGAGGTTGAGAAATACGCTGAGCACGTGTTCACGCCTCTCCAGTCCATAGACAACATGTTCCCTGAGGTTAGTTACAGCGTCTACTGTACTCCTTTTTTCTCTGAATCCGAATTGGGTCGGGCTGAGAATATCAAAACTTTAAAGGAAACTGTTGAGCTGTTCCAAGAAAAGTTTCTCAAAAATTTTGCTCAGCACCGGGAGAATAGAAATTGGACGGTAGTTGTTGTTTTGTTAAGGATCATTTTTTTTTGAAAATCGGAATGACTTTTCCAGTTTTTAATTTTTATGGAAAGATTCCGGTTTAAAATGAACAGTTTATTAATTTTGTAAGTGGTGTTAGTAAATGCCTGAAGCAATGCTTTAACATCCACATTGAAACTCTGTTGATGTCGAAGGTTTTTTGGAATTCAATCTCTGAATGACACGAACCACCTCCCCCTCCGTCACAGGAGTCAAAGCGAAGGATGATATCGGTCCGTGCAGGTTGTGAGCACGAGGACGAGGCACTGGTAAAACTGGATTAACAACGGCCACGTTTGAGAAAAAAGTTAAATTTGTTTGCTATTTCGAAAGGATTTTTAAGAATTGTTTGATCAATTTTTATTGAGATGTTTTAGAGCTATTTGGTTTAATAGATTTAGAGTGACCATTTATGATTTCCCAAGCTAAATCTTATCGTTTGATATTTTAAAGTTTGAGGTGTTAATTTTTGTTTTCAGTTCTTTATTTTCTGCTTCAAACTGTCTTAATGTACTTATCATCTTCTTGGTCTCTAAACTTTATTATTGTTCTATTTAAGTCAAACTACTCTACTTTTTTTATTTTTCATTTAGTTTCTAATAATTAGTTCCCGGCAAGAAATTACGTACAAGAAATAACTGCGGCACCTGTCAGACTTAAAACAAACCAGCTCAGCCTCTAACCTGGTGGACAGGAGAAGAACTAGTTTGACTGTTCCCCTGGTGGCCAAATGTCAAACTACTCACTATCGTTAATTATGGCAGGGTTTGACAAATACAAATATATTGGATTTCTGCATGTTCAAATTCTGGTGTTAATCGATCTTGTCTTTATCGTAAATGTATATTCAGATTTAATGTGTGGAGTGTGTAATTGATCTACGTAAAATCGTGCCAATATTGACATAAGGGAATGTTCTAGTGATGAGATACCATATAAAAAGTTTTATGCAGCAAATAATTTAATATTTGTATTTTACTTTTTTTATTATTTTTTTTATTACTTTTTTAGCTCTGCTCTGTACTTATTACTTGCTTAACAAGTTTAACGTGAAGACGAAGATTGTAATACTTCAATACAGGTTATACGGGTACGTTTAACAGTTGAAAGTTTCATAACGAAACAGTTTTAAGTGTTTCGTTATGTATATTGTATAATACAATAAGTATAGTATTATGTATATTGTGTATTATGTATATTGTATACATATAAGTATACAATTAGTATATTCTAAAATACAATAAAACCTATTTATGTATTCATACATGTAAATTGTGTCACAAAGATTATATGTCTCGGTAAAACAATCACTCTTTTAATCATAAGAAGAATTAATCCTTGGTTTTATATATTTCCTACCCTGAACAATCAATTCCAAAACTCAGCTATCAGGGCCCGGGCCAGTTACATTATTTATGACATCTTACTCACGTATATGTTTGTTATCCATTTATTTCTTCTGGTGACAACAAATAGACTACATCCTACAGAGCTAATTAGTACACAAAGTGAAGTATATCAGTGACAATCTGTGGCACGAAACGTCATGAACCTTGACGTATGTTGTGTTTGATATAACATATTGAGTTGTATAGATTTTCAATTTCACTAAACAGAGGAGTGTTGTTTTTATTTATCACTTTTTGAGTGTAACGACAGTCAAATAATTTATATTTTTAATAATTTTGTACTGTTTATTTACCCGTCTATGAAAATATTAAAATTTAGATTATAATAACTAAAGTTAGTTTTAGGCTACTATTTTACTTCCCCATTTAAAATACAGGACAAATATCATGATTGTTAAATTTAGATTTAGTTATCAGTGAAAACATTTAGGACCACGATTCAAAAAGGGCTTTTTACAACCACGTCTGTACTTGCGTGCATGCATATTTAAGCCGCATTTTTTAGACCGTGTATTATAAGGATATAAATTATAATATTTATAATTGTTAATTTTCTTTATATGTTATAGTTAAAATTAACAGCCTCAATATTTTTGGGTTTACATATTAAATTACTCACTAAATTGTCAATGTTACAAGAATTAAGTCTAATACAATGTTTCATCCACTATACAAATGTTGTCAAAGAAGCCTAAGATTGTATTGAAGAACTAATATATTGAAGATAGCTTATGCGTTTTTATAGGCTAATATATCCCTAAATGAACTATTCGCTAATGCTCAGCCAAATCCCATTGAGTAACACTCGTCATCATCGAACCCAGTGTTGCCAATATAGAATTGAAGTGTCATGCACAACTTCAAGTCAGTTTTCCATATTGTATACGTACAGACAGACTGAAATTTATTTTTCTCGAATAATTCGCATCGCTAACGTTTTGTCTTGTTAGTGCCCAATACTTATTTATTCCTTCAGCTAATGTAAATATGCCTTGCTACACTATCCAGTAATCACCATTATGGGTACCTTACGTGAATATATTTACAATTTGGTTCTGAAAACTACATTTTATAGCCATGTTGAAATCGTAACTTTAATAAAATAGATGTTTCTGTACGTACAGTGTATTAAAAGTCTGATAATACTATACATTACTGTTTGCAGTAAAATCTTTACAATTCTTGAAATTTTCTGTTTCATTTGAAACTTTGGGATCCATACATATTTTCCAGGATTTTTCTCCGTTAACAGGTTTGTATGGTTTATTGCAAGCATTTAAAGTACAAATAACCACATTTGCCTTCTTACTAACGAACAACATTTTATTTTTAATTATGTTAATGAAACCGCACATAAATAATTGATTAGTATCGAGAAATAAGTTACACTGACTTAAGTTGTATGATTTTTACATCAATGTGACTGCGTTAAAGAATTTTACAGCTAACAACAACGCGTAAACTAAGCATATTATTTATGTTACTCTTCTACAAGTTACTCAACAAATTACTAAAATAACGCTGTGATGATGACAAAGAAGTATTTCCCTAATACAGTTGGTCATATTCTTTGTGGATCTCTTTTTATCACAAGTTATAGGGTGCATAATCATTGGCTATTATAACACATTATTAGTTTTTGTGGACATCGCTTATAATACAAGAGTACTTTATATCCTATGTATTAACAGCGAAATAGTAGCAAAATTTAGACATTTTGTCAATTTCATCTTCAAGGAAACATCTCCTAATTCATTGTCATTAATTTTTATTTCTATGACGCATAACCATTATCATGAGAGGCTGATCTCTCTTTACGTTACCGCATTTAATCTAAAATAACATATTAACTCAATTTTTTGTTTAATTTTATCCTTATCACTAGATAAATAATCTTTTTTCAATACCTAAACACATTTGTAGATTTCCAATAGATTTTATGGGTTTCACAATATGCTATCTTATTAGGACCAATGACGTATATTTTGAAATTTCCAGCACTACAATATGAAATTCAACCATACGGCAGTTTTTCGATTATATCTTTTGCTGCATATTTAAACTAATGATGAGACAATAAAAGCACAAACAGTTTGGGAGTTAAACCTACATTATTTGGGTTTCTAAATAATGACTTTAATTTTAAATAGTCTTAGTAAACAAAAAGCAATGGTTTAAATTGCATTTTTAGTTATATAAATTATTATAAAAATACCTTGCCAACCTTCAATTATAATTTATATATATATATATATATATATAAATTATAATCTATATATATTTATTATAATCTACGAGCAAGAAGTTTTTAAATAGGTATATTTTTAAGCTTTGTATTAATGTTATTTCAACTATACACAATACATAGGTTTTATAATAACAGTTTGTATACAATAATGTTTTATTTTATTTAAGGAAGTTTTAGATTTTTAATTTAGATACTGATATAATTACTTATTCACTTTAATGGAAATGTAAAGCTACAAGGGCGCCCGTGGCGACGTCAGTCAAAACTAATTCGACCTTTCATCTGGTGGACAAGACCTGAACTATTTCTGTTGTCATAACAGCATAACAATTTAAATATTTAGTGTTAAATATTTTAATTTTAAATATTATATATATATATATATATATATATATATATAAAATAATAATAATAATAACGTCAAATAACCTATTAAGCTGAATCTTGTTGTGCTCAAAATGACCGTATTTTAAAAACTTTAGTTCAATTCAATACTTGTGTGATTACAACAAATCATTATGTCGTTGTATATTTATGTGTGTTATTTATTTTATAAATTTTGTTAAAATCCTTTAGTAGTGTAAATATAATTAGATGTTTTATAATCTACATTTAATTTAAGTGAGAGCTAATTTTAGTTTTTTTTTTTACAAAAAAGAAATTGAAATTACTTTTTAAGTCGAATTTATTTGTATGACCTTAAAGTATACGGATTTTAATCTAGTTATAAAATCAGCAATCCTTATTTCAAGGTTACATACATCTCAAATAACATAAACATTTAAGACCATAATAATGGTAAAAAAATGTAAGAGTACTTTTAAATAGTTTTAGTTAAAAAGTACTAGGAAAATACGTATTTTTTTTTAAATGTTACCAATGCAGAAAACCCAGTTTATAAAACCCCTTCTACTTATCAGAGTAGGGGTATTCGAAAAACTTGTATCTAAAATTGTATTAGTATGTACTCAGTACCTACGAGTAACGTATCAAAAGTAGGGAGGACAGTGAAGTTATAATTGTATAATCAGTTATTAGCTGCAATCAACATTCAGGTAAGAATGACTGAGTTGCAACTTTCAAATATTGTTTAAAAGAGAATTTTGTGATGGGCGATTTCCTTATTCAAACTGATAGAGAACTTCGGTTATATCAAAATTACAGTTAAATGTACGAACGTGAAGATTAAAAGTAAGAATAATATATTTTCTCCGTTTTAACAGTTACTATAACATATACATAATATGGTTTAGAATATTTAATTTTTAGTACAACATAAATTTAAATTAAGGTATATGGATTTTTATTTCATTTCTAATAATTAATTCCTTTAAGAGAAGAAAGGACAACAACGGGGGCATCTTTTAAATTTAGTTTAAACTAACTTATCCTGTAACCTGGTGGGCAGGAGCAGAACTAGTGTTACTATTCCCCTGGTGGCCAACATATGAACTACTATTCTTATTTATTATGGTCTGATTTGACAAAAATCGTGTTATATTATGTTCCAGTACAAACATAAAACCTTTTGTAACATTGGATTCATGAATGTTTATGTTAATACGAGTATAATGTGAGTATTATTATGGCCTCAACTTAGACAGTATATCTGGAGTTGCTGTGTACCGTACGCGTGTTACTTTTTGTATACTGTACATAAACACATTTCAAGTTTTCTTTCTAGATCCTTAATGGGATTTACAATATGCTTTCCTATTGAAGGCAATGAAGTAAATTTTGCATTTTAAGCACTACAATATGAAGTCAACGATATTTTACCGAACGTATCTGTTGTTGCATATTTAAACTCTAAACCTAATATTGTGGCCTTCCGTTTAATTTTAAGCAACGAACTATTTACGGAGATTTTAGTGTGTTAAAACCAAAGTTTTTTCAATTAGGACTTCTACATTGTCATAGTGAACAATGACCTACACATGAGCATTTAGGTAAAAATGACTGAATGCAGCCTACAAATACAATAGATTATTAGGCCTTACGCCGTCCCCTTTCCTCATATCCAAACAAAATAAATAAATATATAAACATACTATAATTTAATTAGTGGACGAGATCTCATTGAATATATTAAATTTTCTTGCACTGCCTTTAGTTATTTATTATTTATACAGTATATGCAATTTTTATGATAAGCATTTGTATAGATTCTCATTTTATAATTGTAGGAATTTTTTAAATTTATAATTTAAACACTAATCGTTATATATATAAGGTGTTTGAAAAGTTTGGTACGGCTTAATATTTAAAAAACCATAGCAGATAACATCTATAAACTTTGCAGTGTCATATGGCTATGTAAACTATTTTTCTGTGCTATTACCATGACATGCCAACCATGGGGGGACGGCCCAGAGAGGAAATCAAGGAAATATTAAATGAAAGCATGGGTCGAGTGATACCTCATTTGAAAGAGCTCACTTAGTAAAGTTGAATGCCGCAAACCGCATCTCTAAAGGTTTATCCAATCAGAAATGGCGGGTTGTTTTAGGTACACATTGTGAAGTACATTATGCTCTGCCATTTCTGACTGGATCGTGGTATTCTGATGCGGTAGGCGGTGTTTCACTCTACTAACCGAGGTGTTTTCACTGTCATTTTTTTAATTAGCAAATTATGTCATAAATTTATAACACAATAAATAAAGCACAATAAATACCGATGTTTTTTTTAGTTTTATTTATTAAACCAGTCAAATTGTATTCATGAAAAATATAATTGTTAGTACAATAGTGGAATAGGTAATCTTTTATATTAACTTGTGTACAACACAAACTTCTAATCAAATCTTTTGTTTTAAAATCAGAGGTGACAAGTGACACTTCTAGAATGGTTAAAGCTACTATTCATTTTGACGGTCTTGTGACAGAAAGCTTAATATAATTTTTAACATGTAGTAAAGCAATGTGCACTGATCCTCATATTATATTACAATAAAAGAATAACATTTTCAAATGGCCATCAGGCGAATATTATTGTAAAGACCGGTATTGACAGTGCGAGGCTGCTTACTGCCAATTCCTCTTGGCGAATGCTCGGCTATCCCTCGGACTGTGGATACCGAGGTTGCTCGCTATGAGGCATTCGTGTCACACAATGTGAGGCGAGCCGTGTGCTTGTCAGTTTTAGAGCTGTGCTCAAAGGTGCCTCGCTCCGAACTGTGCGTCAAGTAAAGATCAAGATCAAGGATACCTGCGCTGTCTGCCTCGCACCGTACAAGACACAATTCTGCACTCCAAACCAAAAATAAAATAAAAACATAATAATAAAAACAAGAGAGAAGACTTGTGGCGCGAAATATCGCAGTCAATTATAACAGATTTCGATAAATTTTTTTGACCTACCAACGGGGTTTACGTCGCTTTTTCTGTCGTTTTTCCTGATAATCGTCGACATCACAATAAAAGCAGCGGCAGCAACTTGCGCATTTCTAGAAGAAAAAAAAACATATTGTCCCGACTGCCTTCACTACGAATGCGGGTAGTTCGCGTGCTTGCAGAGAGCATTCGTGGTTAGAAACTAGCTGCTAGGTGAAGAGCTCACCCTGAGGCAGATGGCACGAGGTATTCGCAGCGAGCAGCCTCACACTGTCGATACCGGCCTTTAGTTCAGCTCCTGTCCACCAGGTTACTGGCTGAGATAGTTTGAACTCTGACGGTAGGTGCGCGTTTGTCGTTCTTTTTGTTCTCAGTGCTAAACAGTCATCGTTAATTAAAATTAAGATACAAACGTAAATAAAATTGTTAACATAATCTATTATTTTATCATTTAGGGTTCAAAAGAATAATTTACTTGTCGTACAATAGAAATAGTAATCGAACAACAATTGTAAAGTTATTTACAAACATTCTCGTTTACAGATTTACTTGTAATATCTTTATAAACAAAGTCATTTTTCCAGGATAGAATGGTTGGAGCAGCGTTGTCAATGAGGATTGATTGATCAAATTTTGAAAGCTGTAATCAGTCATTCTTGTATGAATGCTGAGATTACAGCTAGTCATGTAAATCGTTTTCTCTTGCACTACCTAAATATTCGTTATCCAGTTAACTTAAATGATATCCAGTTTCTGACATAGTAATATTTGGCCATGAAAACCTCCAAAAAAGACTTTGTTCTCGTAGAACTTGTTTTCGTGTGTATTAACATGATTTACTAAATAAAACATACTACATGAGGAAAACTATTCTGGCAACGTTCACACTGTTACCTCTACTGTAGGAGTCTACTGAGTACAATGGGGATGAATTCATGACGAGTCACTTGGATATATGAAAGTGTTGAGTTTAGTGCAACTGTGTCTGAATTAATGTACATATGAAATAGTGCTATAACACACAGTCCCCACGATGAGCTAATTACCTATACATACAGTGTATGTTAAAAGTATGGATACACTCTGTTCAGTAACACTACGTCTCGATATCTGCAATCAGATTTCTTCTTCAGGTAAATAACTAACCAAAGATAGTTAGATAGATTTTTATTCATCGTCAAATTATTATTCTTCTACAGTAGATACAACACAGTTGAACTATTTTCTAATTTTAATTTCATATAATGTATTTACCTTAGCCAAATATACTAATATTCAATATTTGTAATGCCACCTTTGAGAAGTTTGTCACTAACTTATGAGAACAGTACCACACCCCTTGTATGATTAACTTATGTTGGAAGATGTCATCTAGTCCGCTCGAATGTCAGACTTACAGTGTGTCTAAGAATGGCAACAAGTTCTTACAATAAATTTAGTTACAGAAAATTACCTTACATTAGGAACTAATAATACGTTTTGACCATTAACTGAAAGCGGTATTTGAGGGGAAAGCGATAGTTTCGGTATAAGGAAAACCCAATCTGTATTAAACCTAAATAAAAACAAGGGAGATGGCGTAAGCTACAGAAGTAATACTGTATCTATAAATCAACAAACTTAAGGTCAAATCGCAGAAGTGATAATATTCTTATTATAATAAACAATCAAAATCGCTCAGTGAGATTCACAACACCCTAAAAACAAATCCCGGGAAAAGCGGTTAGATATGATAAATGAGTTAAACTTATTCCAATAGAATGCTATGTTACTTTAACCAATCTCCTGAACTTTTCTATGGATATATCGTTTCATAGTACTGTATCTCGTTTTTTGAAGAAGGAGTATTCCATATTGCGCAAAAGTGTAACATTTTAAACCATCCTTATTTTTTTGATGATTTTGGCATTATTCGATCCCATCCAGGTTTACTATATATAAATAGAAGTGTATATACTATTCGGAATTAAAAAACTGCATTAGTTTCCCCAGCCCTATGTTTATTTAATAGTCACATATCTGTAGAAATATGTTCAATGGAACGTGTTCTAATCCGTGATTTTGCTCTTAGTACTCAGTTAGATCTGTTGCTTTTTCATATGATTGCGCGTATTATTTTGTAGGTATGTTCACTTGGTTTATCCTGTTATAACCTTTATTAACTGTTGTGTAATGAAATATACGAGAGTAAAACGTTCTTTAAGGTAATACTGAATTTGAATTTGAACGTAAAAGCAGTTAAATCCATTTTTTTATATCTTTCTGCTTACTATAATGTGACGAGAAAGCCACTGAACTGTTGTGATGCATAATATTCTTTTAATTTGTCATTTACTTGTGATTGTGACACCGCAAGTATGAATTGAAGTGCACCAAAGTGCATACAATTGTTGTTCAAAGACCTAAGATTTTTATTTAAACAGCACAACTCACTTTCCAATTATCGTCTGAAAGCGGGTATAATCGGTTTAAGCCATCATGTGGATTTTAATTAAGATCTTTATTGTGTTGTATTTCTGAACACTCTGCTTTATTGTATTTTTATGTTTTACTCGGTAATCAACTTTACAAATATGAAACTAAAAACTTTAGTGCCATTAACATTACAATATTTTTAGTCCACGAGGAAAATATAAAACTTAGTAAAATGTTTGTAAAAATAAAAACTCACATTTACGGTATTTTACTAACTACATTATTTTGGTACTAGGCTATTACAAACTAACGGTATATCCCATTACCCTTACGAGCTGTATGTCAGCATTCAGGTAAGAACGACTGAGTACAGCTTGAAAATAAATAAACTCCTAATAGAACATAGCTATATGTACTATGAATAGGTTTTTATTATATCCGTTATCTAGAAACGGGAATGTTCCACGTCACATTATGCTAAGCAAAAAGAGACTAAAAAATGGACCTTACTTCTTTTACGTTTAAATACAGATTACGAGAACGAGTTACTCTCGTATATTTAATTATACAACACCGGTAATAACGGAATATGCACAAATACTGAAACGTTCTTTCCTTAAAAAATGGAAAGTTTAGAAAATTGTTGACATGTAGTAATATTACTATTAAGGAAATAAGTTAAGTGTTATTACTAACGATCCTTAATCGTTTGTAAAACTTTTTTACTTTTATTTTTGATAACAATAATTATTTAGTACTCAGGAAAATATAGAGCAACAACGCGGCACCTGACGGCTGCAGTACAAACTAACTCAGCCAGTAACCTGTTGGACAGGAACTGTACTGTCTGCCTGGTGGCCAATCTTTTGTGAACACATAATATTAGGCCCAGTGCACAATGCTTGAGGACAGGTTACGAACGATCATAAGAAGCTTTCTGACACCTTTCCGCCACAATGACGTAGCCCCATCCAAGATAATAAAAATATAATTTCTCCTCCGATATTGAAAGTAAATACTTGGGTTAAACTTTGTACTACAAGTTTTTTAAATACAACTGTAAATATTCTATTTTTTATCAACTATTTTACTTACACCATTATTATACAGTATTACATCATGAAAGGTAAAGGTGTTTATCAGTGTTGTAATTGTTATTACAGTACTAACTAAAATTAATCAAAGATTATAGCTATGATAAAAATTTAGAGCGGACTTATACAGTCCATTCACAACTTATCGCTAAACCATCTAGGTAATGGTCCTAAAGACCGGTAAATAACCTGTTGTTATCCTTAGACACACTGTAAGTCTGACATTCGAGCGGATTAGATGACACCTTCCAACCTAAGTTAATCATACAAGGGGTGTGGTACACTTCTCGTAAGTTAGTGACATAATTCTCAAAGGTGGCATAACAAATATTGTATATTACTACATTTTGCTCTGGTAAATACGGTGTATGAAATTAAAATTAGAGCACAGTTCTAACTGTAAAAATCTATCTAACTATCTTAGGTTAGTTACTTACTTGAAGAAGCGATCAGATTTCAGATCTCTAAACGGTGGTGTTATTGAATAGAGTGTATCCATACTTTTAGCACAAACTGTATGTATAGGTAGTTAGCATTTCGTGGGATCCGTTGATTATAGCACAGCTTTAAGGTACCCATAACATGTTTACATAACATGATTACACGTTAGCGAGCGTAGCGAGCCCGTGACAATTGCAAACAGAACCGAGGGGTGCTAAAGCAGGACATGTACACCGTCAAGCCGCTGAATAAAGACTCCCCTTTTCTAAGGGGTACTTATTCAGAGCATACGTCAAATTCACGTCAGGAGAGAGGGGATGTTAAATTTAGTATTTGAATTGCACTAAAATCAGTACTGATAGAAAGTAAAGTTGGTAATGTATATAAGATCGCTTAAAAAAAAACAAACAAACAAATTCCAGTTATTTTATTATTTTTCGGTACGGCCGCGAGCTATCAGTTGGACACCCCTAAACTAATTAATTGTTACCTAAATTTTATCCGGTCAGCTTACTTGGGTAATAGTTTCTGATATGGTAATATTCTGTCCTAAAAACCTGAAAAGAAGAATTTAGACTTTTTTGTTTAATAAATAATGCTAAACGAAGAAATCTTCTGAATGGAGTATTTTACGTCACGTCTCAAATAAGGGATCCGCAGTGGTTACACGAATTAGTTTCACGATGAGGTTTGATAACATTCTCTCCCAATGCCTTGGTAAATTTGAATCTTTTAATCACTGGTCTACCAGAATAGCTGAGGAAATCAGGGTTATTTGTTTGTACACCGCTACTCGGGCCTGGATCCTTTTTTACACTCTAAACTAATTACAAGAAACAAATTAGGTACAGTATGATAAAAATATAAACGTCTGTTGTGGCGTATAACGAACCACCAGTCAGTAAGACCGTCACAAACTCGGGCGCTAACCGAACTATCTGGTATGAGAGACCGGCACATTTTTAAAAATAGACAGTTCACACTTACTTCATGCATCAACTGAATGGAAACTGGTCCGATATGTGGAGGGATAAGTAGGGGGAAGGTACCATGAAGGAGATCAATCACTACTTCATAACATTGTCAATATTGCAAATCAAAATTTACCCCCGGTCTCACAGACTGGTGGTTCGGGCAGAGTGTTAATCGGTTAACAGTGACCAGTTGAACGAAATAAACGACTGCACGATTTTAGGGACCTACTGTAACATAAAGCGAATAGAATCTACAATATTTTAGTTAGTAATGTTAATCTGTTACATAATCTTATAAGTTTAGACGATGATTAGAAATAATATATATGTAATTTGGAGTAATATAACAATTTTATTCAGTTGGTGGGAAAAAAGTGAAAGAAACGTTAGGGATGAACGAGTCATTTAAAGTTCTCTGATACAGATCACTCGTTCCTCGTTCCCCTGAATGACTCGTTCAATTTAAATGGGTCATGATCGAACGATACATTTCTAATCACGAATAAACATATCTTTTATCTAATAAGAAGTGTCGTATTAGTTTTATAAAAATAAATTTTATAGCGATACAAATTAGTAATATCATCCCAGTATTACTTAAATTGTGTCTAGAAATAAATATGAAATGTAAAAAAAGGAATTTACCTTATATTATGAAATATATTTATATTATGACATTATTAGATAAGAACTGGAGTATAGCAGGATGTAGGTGTTTTTTTTTAACTTTGTTATGCCAGTCACAGTAAGTGACGGACCCCTGTGAATTTTTCACTACTGTTCTTTTATCAAAGTACTGCCCTTGTGGAACGTCATTCGTCTGTCACTGCCCAATACTTAGTACATTCCTTTTTACAAACAGTAAATTATAACTCAAATAAACTAAAATTAACAGTAAATATTTGTATGCTGTATCTAAGAATAACTAGTTAGTTTTCTCTCTGATCATAAAACTGTAATCGAGAACGTTATATACTAACTCATTTTTATGAAACAAATTGTTTCCCTTATGTTTGTTATGTCACGAGTATACTACTAGTTCAGGTCCTATCCGCCAGAGTACAGGCCGAGTTAGTTCGCGCTGAGTCTGGTAGGAGCGCCCTTGTTGTTGTGTTCTTCTTCTGTAGTGAATAAATATTTACTGTCATTTAAATTAAACGACAAAATATTATTAAAGTAAATAAAATGTGAGCATATTTAATAAATTATTATTACAAATACATATTGTATACATCACAATACAAATACAAACAAAATAATAAAATAAATATACTTTTGTGCTTTCTCGCACGCAGATTTAACTGTAATATTTTATAAATAAAAACGTGATTGACTATAGTTTCATCGCTTGAGAAAATGACACTATAAACAATTATTTAAAAGCTGTAGTCACATTCAATGATATGCAGCTCATCTTGAGTATGATATAGATTTTTTCTATAATAGGCCTACATGAATGATGATATGCAGCTCATCTTGACAATTACATATATTTCTTCCTTAATATATGTTAAAGTAGTTTATTCGAGAAAGATAACATATACATTATACACGTTGTGCTTATCCAGACATATAGTTTAAGCACCAATTTTTAAAAACTAATTGCATTTTAAGTTTATGTACTTTGATCCTATTTAGCCATTTTATAATGATATGTATATCAATTATGCTTTTAGTAAAATTCTTTATAATCTACACTACTGCATCCTGAAATACAAGTGTTGAAAGTCCACGTATTATAGGTATCCTGTGTTTATATACTATCATTTTGGTTGTAACGTTACATTCATTGACCAACTGATAGTCACAGAACAGGGTTATTTTTTTATTTTTTTTTGCTTTGGGGTATTGGGGTGGATTCACAGATCCTCACACGTCAACCTGAGCTTATTGTGTGCCCCTTTGATGTTAGAGGGGTAAGCCTATCTTTGTGCCCTTAATTAGGCTAAGAAGCTTTTCCCCGATACTAGCATCTGGTTCGTCGCCTGGTTGTTTATCACCGAAAAGAGCCCTTCTCCTTGCTCCCAGTCTCTCACAGTCCAGTATTATGTGTTTTGCAGTCTCTTCAAACTTATTGCAGAGTCTGCACTCCGAGTCCTCATGTCGTAAACCTAGAGTGTTTAGGTGTTTCCTGAAGTGGCCGTGTCCAGTGATCAAGGCAATCACTTGCTTAACCCGATCCCTGCCCAGCCCCATCAGCCATCTGGTGAAGCCGGAGCTAGAATCAGCAAGCAGTCTTTTGCCGAGTGCTTGTCCTTGGTGACTCTGCCACCGCAAGCGGTGTGTCTTCCTGGACCATTTGTTTATACTTTGGTAAGCGGCTGACTTGCTTATACCACAACTCGGTTCTGGACCGGTGTATGGCATGCTTGCTCCGCTTTTGGCAAGCCTGTCGGCGCATTCGTTACCACCTATGCCTGTGTGGCCCGGTACCCAACCAAGGACGCACAAAGTTGCGTGATCCAAGCTTGCAGAGAGTGTTAAAGCACTCCCACACAAGCATGGATGAGATGCTGTTGGAGTCAAGAGCCTTAAGAGCTGCCTGACTGTCTGACATTATACAGATGTTCATTCCCTGGTACCCTCTAGTGAGGCCTAGGTTGGCACAGGCTAGGATACCATAGATTTCGGCTTGAAATATGGAGCAGTTCCGACCCAAACTGCCGCAAAGGGCAGTTCTAGGGGATTGACTAAACACTCCATATCCAGTTCTACCCTTAATAAGCGAGCCATCCGTGTACCAGACAAAGCTCTTTCTTATTGTTGGGATGTTATCTTGCGATTTCCACTCATCTCTGGAGTAGAAGTCAACAGAGAATGGCTTATTAAATACGAACTCCGTTCTCATTATGTCGGAGACCATTTCGAGAATAGCGCTTGGGTTTACAGCTTCAGTGATGGCGCCATGGCTCGCGTTAGACGCGCCATTCCTCCACAAGCCAGCAACCACCAGCCGATAAGCTGACTTACGCGCTTCAGCTTTTATATGGACATCAAGAGGTAGAAGTCCTAAAGCCACCTCGGGGGTCGCTGAGGGACTGGTCCTGAATGCTCCGGTTGCAAAGATTGTACCAAGCCTTTGTAAGCTTTCAAGCTTGGCTTTGGCAGTTACCTGATTCACCTTTGTCCACCAGACTAATGAACCATAAGTGATTTGAGGCCTTACAACTGCTTTGTAAAGCCATAGTGCTATATGGGGTTTTACGCCCCATGAGATTCCTACAAGTCTCCTGGACGTCATGAGCGCCCACTTTGCTTTGTGCAGGATATTGTTAAGATGATCATTCCACGTAAGCTTATGGTCTAGAGTCAGTCCTAAATATTTGACTGTCTTTGACCACTCAAGCTGTGTGGATGCGAGTTTCAGCCTAGAAAGAGACTCTAGTTTCTTTTTCCTAGTGAATGGTACAACTACTGTCTTAGAGGGATTTACTTTCAGTCCCTCTCACAGGGTTATTAGCAAAATACAAATATAAAATTATTCACTAAAGAATTTTCTAATAGTACCTCATCATTAGAACATATCCACAATTTAACCATGCAGAATTCAACTACATATCTAACTGTTTGTTATTAATCAAACATATCAGGCCATAATTAAAAATAGTATTAGATTTACTGTTTTTTTTTTTTTTTTTTTTTTTTTTTTTTTTTTTTTTTACGATAGGAAAATGCATTATGTACCGTCAGGGACAGGTGTTCGCCCTGGTGTGTGGGACTCTCACCCACTAAAAACCTACCGGTCCAGGCATTGGAAACCCTCTCGGGAATGCATCTCTGCAACTACTTCAAGAGGGTGCCATCGTTCGCCCAATGGGCATTACTTCATTCTAAAATCCACCAGCATGAGCTATTCTGGTGCTTTATAGCTGCTCTCTTCTTTTTTGCCTTAGCACCCTCTTGCAGAACGCAGCGACAGCGTTCCACGATTCGGGACTGGACAACATCTCTTCTATAAGAATCTCCGGCGAAACATGCCCGATAGCTGCCTCCAGCTCCCTTCTCTCCGTTTCCCACCTTCTACATTTGAAGAAGGTGTACAAGGCATCGTCCGCATCCGAATCCCCGTACTGGCATTCCGGACTCGAGATCTTCCCCATTCTGTTAAGGTCCATTCTGTTGGTCTGGGCCGAAACAACCGTGCCCAGTGAGAAGCTGGGTAAGGTAGAAGTCTACCTCTCCATGCTCTCTTTCGGTCCATACCCTCAGATCACCTATTAGCCTAAAATACCAACGTCCTCGACTCTCCGTCTCCCATCGAGTTTGCCACTCATCCATTGTGTGCGAACGGGCAGTAGCACGGCTGACGGTGCCATTCCCATCGTATAAACGCTTCCGCTCAAGAGCAAGAAGATCGATGGGAATTACCCCCGCAATCACAAGAACGGCCGGCTTCGAAACAGTACGATAGGCAGATGAAATCCGGAGAGCTCCTCTCCTCTGCACCGCCACGACCTTCTTCCTGTAACGCTTCTGCCGCAAGGCATCCGCCCATATCTCGCAACCGTAGAGGATAACCGAGTTCGTCACGGACATGAGGACTCGGCGCTTAGTCTCTGTTGGCCACCATGGGAACGGTAAAACTAGTTCTGTTCCTGTGCACCAGGTTACATGCTGAGTTAGTTTTCCATTCATCTAAGAGGTGCCGCCATTGTGTGTTCTTCCTGAGAAGAAAATAATTATTAAAATCTAAATAAAATATATAAGACTCTAATAACTTTGATCTTATTATATTGTTTTAAGAATATGGTAATTATTACAATATATTAAAACTCGTATAAAAATATTAATATTAAAAAATAGGAATACAGAGAAAGATAAATATTCATGTACGTATTTTGTTTTTCAACTTTACAACTGCAGATATAATTGTATAGTACTATAGTAATAATAATCTACATGAGTCATACTGAATGTTCAAGACAGGATAAAACAAAGGAAGGATATGTACTAATATTTTCTGTAAACTCCATTTCAATCAACTTTATCAGATTAGTAAAATTAACCTCATTATGATTGTAGTGTGTTTGTTATACCTAACATTATTTTACTGTGTACGTAGTTTTATTTGTAAACAAACACGTTACTAGCATGCCCATATGTTTTATATCGTTAAAATATTTAAATAGAGACGAGAAGAGAAGAGTTTACCACCTAGAAAGAATATTTTATATGACTAGTGAACGTAATATTATAATTACGGTTTCATCTACAGCAACTAAACAATCGTTGACGTAAATAACGAGCTAATAAAACTTAAAAAGTAGTGTTGAAAAAAATATACAATTAATTGTGATTTACAAGTGATATCTCTTATTTCTCATCTCAATGCAAGTGTGATGTTTTATTAAGAAATAGTGAATAGAAAATAAACTGATAATTTTACTACTGCGTGTGATACATATGTTTGTACCAACTTATTAATGATTACATTAAATAGCTTTTCAGATTACTTACAACATTGCTAAATAACAATAAAAATATATCAGAACATAATAAACGATATGATTATGTTTTCCATGGTATTTATACATTTTCGTAGACTAAGTACCCGTTGCGGTTGCAGCTGAAAGATTGGCAGGAACATTTACGTTGGTGCCGAACTGTTCTCAAACAACGCTAAAATCTGTTTCCAGGCAATCACTCAAGAGTTGAAGCGAACGAGTTAATAAAATTGCAACTTTTAATAGTTAATAGATTGGAAATTTTGTGATCATGATAATTGATATTTAAAATATTGTGGTTTCGCGTATTTCCTTCATCAGTTTGTCATATAATTGTTACACCTTTATAAATTTGTTTTAAACAAACATACGAAATAATTTGTAATATATGTGTTTCTGACATTTCATTGAGAATTTACGAACAAAAAGTTTTAATAAATTAGCTATAGTAAAAATGTTTGTAACACAAGAAATACTGAACAATCAAATACTATTCTCTATCATTAACATCCAAGTGAAATTATCACTATGATATAATATAGGCATCTCATGCGTCAGTCCCTCCCCCCACCACAACACTAGAATGCTTCTTGTAAATCAGACTGTGGACATATACCACTACAGAAATATAATATTTGTTATGTCAAATAATTTATGATTATATGAAATATTTACCGCTCTGTTTATATTATTTACTGATACGAGTTTCTTTATTTGCATATAATATTAATAACACCGTACAGAATCTCTCCTTCTAAGCGCTAAACTATGAGAACTGTGCAGCATCCATTGTGTGACTCTTAATTGTATCCATAAGAACATTCATTGATTAAGTTTAATAATAAACATAAACGCTAGTATCTCTCTATCTATTAACTTGATAAATTATCCCGGTGATATGAAACAATGGTTGTCAACAGAAAAAAATAATAATTACAGTTTTTATTAAACAACTTTGCTTAAAACAAAAATGTGATTTTTTAATAAAAATCTCAGTTGTGTTGGATTTCCACATAAACGTTAGTTCACGTCTTGTCCACCAGGTGAAAGGCCGAATTAGTTTTCACTCACGTCGTTAGAGGCGCTCTTGTACTATACGTGTCCACTAGAGTAAATAATTATTTGTATTTAAATTAAATATTTAAAACTTTCTTAAATAAGAACAATTTTAAAATATAACTATTATTACTATTTAACTATATATTGTTTGTATACTTTAAAATACATAAATACAGAGCATGAAAATTAAACAAATTAAAACCATCTCGCTTGAAGATTTAAAAGTAACGTATTTATATATTATATAATTTATCACTTGAAGCGGATGTGTTGCCACTTTTGAGACATCGGATATTCTTTGGAAGCTGCTCTCAATCATTCTTATATGAATGTTGATCGCAGCTCATGATTTAAAGGTTTAGATAATGTAAAGATATGAAATTGGAAGGTTATCTTTAAACCAATCATATAACAGGCAGCAGGATGTAATAGGTGTGAACTGGAGTAGGACAGGATATATTAGGTTTGAAATAGAGTATAACCAACAAAGTTTGACATTGCAAGTTGAAACGCCATTATGGGTTAATCTATCAAAGTTTGCTTCCACATGAAGTAAATATCTAAATGTTTTCTACCCCATATTCTAGTATTGGATTACATCTTAAATCCTCGGTTGTCACAACTGCAGCAGGAGACACTTTACAATTTTTGTTAATATCTTGCCATGTACCTAAATTATCGTTATAAAAATGCTTTTAATATTTCCATCTTCAGAATTCCAGGTTATTTAGGCCAATCAAAATCATCTAAGATTTGTGTACGATTGGATGCATGGGAATCCATGTGTAAAATCACACTCCAAAGAGTATGCATTGTGTATAAAACAAAATACATTAAAACAAACCTATAAAATAAACATAAAGAGAATCATCCCTCTTGCAGATTAAACTGTAGTAAGTTTATATGTATGTTTTCAATTTATTGTAATATTCCTTAAATATTCGTGTATCTGTTACGTATTACTTGGAAGCTGCATTCGGTTATTTTTACGTAAATGTTGAACTGCAGCTCGTTACGATGAAAATATTTAAGTTGAAGACCTTTAGTTTTTTATGTTATCTATTTTTTAATTGTTTACACAACAATACCATTGAGGGATTTATTCATTAGTAGATATAGCTATTTATGATATAATAACTCGAAAACATAAAACATGTGGTTTTAACACCCAAACCTTATAAATTGTGTGCTACTTAAAATACAAAGGATGACCTCAATATTAGGTTTAATATGCAGCAACAGATACGTTTGATATCATACTGTATCGTTTATTTTAATATTGTAATGCTAAAAATGTCAAAATGTACGTGATAGGCATAAAAAAGCATATTATGGATTCCATAAACACCTAATGTAAAACTGCAAATGTGGTTAATCTTTCTTCATTCATTTTTATATGTATGTTGAGTTGCAACTTATCTAGACATAAATATTTGAAATGAAGTTGTTATCTTTTGAATAGTGCCAATTTTTTTGGGTATACTTTATTTTAAATATATATTTCTCAGATAAGTAGTGTGTTTTGTAGTTATAGTATGTCTTTATAATAAAAATGTAGATTTAATCTCCTTGTTTTACAGTAAAACACCATTAAAATAATAGTGAAAGAAGTGTATGAAATTGTAATTTATAGATTTATATTTAGATAGTTTACTGTAAATACGGATTAAAACCCGCACACTAATGCATCCGCTGGTTAATGATTCAACAGAAGTACCCTGTGTTACATAATGGTCACGTTAACACCACGCATTGAATATCGACTTAGGCAGTCGCCGACCGTCCGTACAGCCACGCAAGTACGACTTAGAACGTCTTTCGCCTATTGGCTGTAGATAACGGATCCGAACTATTATCAATATTTTTGAAGCTGTCGGATTAATTGCGTCCATAGAATACATCGAATACATCGGCAACGAATTGATAACTAATTTCATCATTTGTTGCAGAAGGTAATTATTTGCGGTTTAGGTCTTTTAGATCTCTTCTTGTGGGTTTAGATTTCAGATTTCAGAAGTCGAACGTACGACAGCTTCAGTTGAATAACTCAAGTTGTTTCGAGCTCAAAGCGGAATGTGAATGAAGTATGAAATACACCAACCACATTTGTCACACTTTCCCTTAAAGGTTTAGATTGCGTCTAACCTATTTAATCTACTTTAAATATGCAAATCAATGCATAAATAAAATATAGTAAATTTAATAATTACTAGTTATGTTTCCTTCGGACAGATTATCAACTAAATAATTGGTAATGATTTCAAATATCTAGTTGGTTATAGGAGCAATCATTGTCTAACTATAATTACCGATAACAATTAAGGCTAAACTGCCATTGCTCATCGTCATTATTTACACATCATGTTTATATATGTTACTAGTAAAAAATATAATCAAATAACTAATTTTTATCAAACAAATAATGTAATATTTCATTATTTTAGATATCGGCTGGACTGCTAGTTCGGTTCTTGTCCACCAGGTAGAAGACCGAGTTAGTTTACACTTAATCTGCTAGGTGACGTCCTAGTAGTTGTTTATTTCTTTTGAGGATAATTTTTATTGGTATTTGAATTAAAAATTAAAACATATAATTAAAAAATAAATTGAATATATAATACTAATTTCAATACACACAGTATAATTTGTATATGGTACAAAATAATATAAACACAGTTAAAAGATAAAAAATCAATATAATGTTTGTTTCTTAAAATACAATGGAATAACTTCTGATAATGGCCACCAGGCGAACATTATTGCTAGTTCAGCTCCTGTCCACCAGGTTACTGACTGAGATAGTTTAAACTGTGACGGGTAGGTGCGCCATTGTTCTTATCTTTTTCTTAGTGCTAAACATTCATCGTTAATAAAAATTTAAATAAAAAGCTTAAATACAATTTTAACATAATATAATATTTTATAATTTAATCGACCAAAAGAATAATTTGTTTATCGTACAATAGACGTAGTAATCGAACAACAAATGTAACGTTATTTACAAACGTTCTCGTTCACAGATTTACGAGTAATATCTTTATAAACAATGTCATGTTACCGTAGAGTAAGTTTGAAAGCATTGTTGTCTGCACCCGATGCAAAGATTAATTAAATTTTGAAAGCTGTAATCAGTCGTTCTTACCTGAATGCTGAGTTACAGCTCGTTACGTAAATTGGTTAATATTACACAACCTAATTATTCGTTATTCAGTTAACTTAAACGATATCCTAAAATTAACTTAAATAAAGTGCTTCGATAACAGTTTCTGGCATAGTAACATTCAGACATGAAAACGTCCAAAAAAGACTGTTCTCATATGTCTTATTTTTGAGTGTTTTAACATATTTTACTAATTAAAAAAATAATAAATGAGGAAAGCTATTCTGGCAATGTTCCCACTGTTACCTCTACTCTAGGAGTCCACTGAGTACAAAGGGGATGAATTCATGACAAGTCACTTAAGTAATGAGTCAGCGCTCGTTGAGGAAGGTTGTGTCTGATAAGAGCTCACGTCTCTCTTGGGAGTCTTAAATTCGCGAGTGAATCAATTGTCAACCTGCCGCGCTGTGTTAATACTATTGGTTTTTGGAGAGTTTTATTTTGGTGACTGCCACATAAATAAATTTTTTTAAATGTCTATGTGTGGGATGTGCCTGAAAACAATTACGGTTAAGCAGATAAAGTTGTCGTGCAAAGACTGTGTTAAGGATTTTCACGCAATTTGTCTGAAAATGAGCAAGGCTGATGTAGAGTGTGTGACAGCGGATAACCTAGTGTGGAGATGCCAACCTTGTGCTTCAGAACGTCGAAAGAGTATGAGGTTCGAGTCTCAAGCAACGGAGGGGAAACTCACCATAGAAGACGTTATGAAGAAGATTGTTGAAGTGGCAGAAAGCCAAAAAGAAATGGAGAAAAACTTCAATAAGTCGTATGAAACACTGTACAGTAAAATCGACGAGAGTACCGAAGCCGTCAAGATACAAACTGAGGAAGTGGAAAATTGCCTCGCAATAGTTGATGGCCTAGTAACTGAGAATAAAATACTCAGGGAGAAAATCAGTTCTCTGGAGGCACGCATTGAGGAGCAGGAGCAGTATTCAAGAAGGAACAATGTTGAGATCCATGGTATCCCACAGGAAAAAAATGAAGACGTGGTGTCTGTTGTAAAGGAGGTAGGAAAAGCGTTGGACTTCAATATATCCAATACAATGATTGATGCCTGCCATCGTCTGGGAAAAAGATCCGAGCCCAGCAGTCCTCCGCCTGGAATAGTGCTGAAGTTTGTAAGCCGACTAGATAAAGAAGAGCTGCTAAGAAAAAGACGTGTCAAAAGTGACTTCTCGACGCGGCACATGAACCTGGAAATGGACAAGCCGGTCTACATCAACGAGTCCCTGACACCGATGAAGAGGAAGCTCATGGCAGAGGCACGGAAGTTTAAGCGTGAGAACAATTATCAGTTCGTTTGGGTGCGGGATGGAAGGATCTTTTTACGAAAAGAGGAGGCTTCTAAAGTTATTCATGTAACTTGCCAGGCTGACCTGCCAAAGGTAAATGTAAATAAATAGCTTATGTATGAAGATTAAACTCAGTACCAGTATCTATTTCTTTTTTATGTTAATACATTAAGTGTTATTTTTTATTTTATTATTATATTATGTAGGTCACCTTTGCTACAAAATGAATAAAGTATTCTAGTTATTTTGTATTCAGTATTAAGTAAATATAAACATAAAATCTTTAATTATGACTAATCAACATTCTGTAAAAATAATCCATCAAAACATAAGAAGCCTTCGTAAAAACTTTGATCTTTTTATACTTGTAATTGAACAGAGAAATACTTTTCCCGATATAATTATTTTATCTGAAATATGGATCAACAGTAAAGAAATAAATTTCTATGAAATACCAAATTACGTTTTATATTCAAACTGTAATGATACCTACAGAGCTGGTGGCGTTATCATTTATGTTAAGAATTCAATAACTGTTATAAATTCAACAATAGTAGAAATGCAAACAGCTGACGCATTAAAAATATCATTAAAATTATGTAACTTTGACCTTTGTATTTTGGCTCTATATAGATTATATTCATATGCAATAGATTCGTTTATTAAAGAGTTTACTAATATTTTAGATGATTTTAAGAAGGAAAAAAGTTTTTTAGTTGTAGGCGACATTAACATAAATATTTTGGAAAATAATTATCTTGTAGATAATTATCAAAGGTTAATGGCAGTAAATGGTTTAGAAAGTCTTGTTAATGAACCTACAAGAATTACAGTAGATTCAGCAACATGCATTGATCATGTCTATGCGCGTTTATATGACATCGGTAACAATCGATGTCATAACAATACACGCTGGTATCACAGACCACTCTTTGGTACGCATTGCTCTTGGTGGGGTGGCGGAGGGGGAGACCCGGTCCCCTCCTCCGCCCCACCGGGACGGCTAGCGTATCAATTATGTGATTCTAAAGCAGCTGTTAGCCGCTGAGGATTGGTCTTGTGTTTACAATAAACTTGATCCATCGTCAGCTTTTGATTCGTTTATTAAAACATTTAAAAATTGTATAAGTTGTAGCAAAGAATCAATATTACAAAAAAATAAATTCAAGAAACTAAAACCTTGGATTAATGATACAATCTGTTACAAGATTAAAAGAAGGAATTCATTATTCAAATTAGTCAAAAATCATCCTCAAAACATTCAATTGAAAAATCATTATATACGTTTTAGAAATAAGCTACTAGAGGAAATTAGGATATTGAAAAATGATTATTATAAAAATAAATTAGAAAGGTGTGAAGGCAATACTAAAAAACACTTGGAAAGTTTTGAATGTCATTACAAACCAAAGAATAAAAAATAGCAAAACCATAGGCTTAGATGTAAATGGCAAACTTGAATGTGATTCAGAGTATGTAGCAAATGAATTTAATCAGTATTTTCTTAATGTAGTAAGTGGATTAAAATTGTCCGATAATGTTCCATCTGTTTTTTCTAAATTAAACATAAGAAATTACTTTATAGATAAACACCAACAAAGAACTATATTTTTAGAAACTGTATGCGAGAAGAAATCCTTGGTATAATTAATTCATTGAAAAATAATACTTCTCCAGGTATAGATGAAATTAGTTCATATATAATAAAAACTGTCGCACCAGAAATAGTCACTATTCTCTTATATTTGATCAATTTTAGTTTTCAAAAAGGAATTTTTCCAACACAATTAAAAACACCCGTTGTAATTCCTATATATAATGGTGGACTAAGCAGTACGTGTAATAGCTATCGCCCAATCTCATTGCTTTCTTGTTTCTCAAAAATCTATGAAAAACTCATGAAAAAGAAAATTGTTAATTTTTTAAATAAGACAGATTTTTTTAGTCAAAATCAATTTGGCTTCAGCGAAAATATGAATACCGAAAGTGCTCTATTTAATTTTACCAAAAATGTATACAATGGCCTAAATTCAAGTAAATGTATAAGTGGTTTATTCTTAGATATAAAAAAAGCATTTGACACTGTAGATCATACAATTTTATTAAAAAAACTTTATAGGTGTGGTATTCGAGGAATAGCTTATTCTTGGTTTGAAAGTTATTTACGGGATAGGTATCAGTGTGTCAGAATGCACTCCACATATAGTGAAATGGGTAAAATCTTATATGGCGTGCCCCAAGGGTCAGTATTGGGAGCAATCCTTTTCATAATATATATAAATGATCTATGCGATGCCAGATTTCAAGGAACACTAACATCATTTGCTGATGATACAGCCCTTAGCTATGTCAAAGATAGCTGGACTGATATCCACGTTGCTATGAGCAAAGATCTAGAAATAATTCAGTGGTGGTTCACAATGAACCATATGCTTTTAAGTACGGAAAAAACAAAATATGTCAATTTCAGTCTCAGAAAAAATGACATTATATTTGAACCTGTTTTCTATAGATGTGCTGACTGTATTTTGAAATCAAGCCAAATCAATAATTGCTTAACAATGGATTGTTCAACGATACAAAAATCGGATATTATAAAATATTTGGGAATTCATATGGATAGTGAATTTAATTGGAAAATTCACATAGCAAACATTACAAAAAAACTCAATAATATTATAAGAATTTTTTTTTTTAAGAAACATTTGCAATTTAAAAATAATTAGAATGTTATATTTTGCTCTTGTACAAAGTCGAATTGAATATGGCATATTTCTTTGTGGAAGTGCGTATGACTCAAATTTAAACTCATTACTTATGCAGCAAAAGCACTTTGTCAGATTAATAACCCACAGTCATAGATTTGAACACTCACGACCATTATTTAATCAGCTTAAGATTTTACCTATCAAGATGTTATTTATATATAAAGTATTAAAACAATACTATGATTTGATAAATACTACCAACTTAGAAGCAAATGAATACAGCTTAAAACTAAGAAATTCAGGAAATATAAGAGTTCCAAAACCAAACAATACTTTTTTTACTAAATCATTCATTTTTATGTCACCGTGGATTTTTAATAAATTACCTAACAATATAAAAGACTCAAATAACAAATTAGTATTTTTAAAAAAATTGGGAAGGTGGTTGTTTGAACTAGAGGATATAAATTCAGTTTTATATATTCAGACATAGTAACTGGCTTTTTACCTCACGGCCCATATATATATATATATATATATATATATATATATATATATATATATATATATATATATATATATATATATATATATATATATTTTTTTTTCAAATAATTTGAAAAATCTAATCTAACTCAAATAAGCAGGTTGATTACAACTATTATCATATTTTGTTTTGATTAAATAATACATTAATTTATATCCTCAAGAGAGATCAAAATTGTTAAATTAAGTTGTTTGCTGATGTTTTTATGTGTTAAAATATAATAAGGAACCTCCAAACAGGCTTAGCCTTGGAGGCCCTATATTTTCCCATTTATTGTAAAGTATAGGGCTAAGCGCATTTAGTTGTAGGTTATACTTTAACTATAAGTTTAGTTTATAGGTATGTGAAGAAGTAATTTTTTATTTCCAGTCTTTTGTAATGGTGCAGTCAGACCTGGCAAGATTTAGGAAATTATAACTCCATTATATTAATTTACCGTTATGTATTGATGTATGTACAGTATGTAGCCTGTAAGAAAATGAGAAAATAAATCATTCTTTATTCTTATATATGAAAGTAATGATTTTAGTGCAAGTGTGTCTGAAATAATGTACCTAGTTTAGTATAAACACACATGAAAGCTGTGCTATTTATACAGTCTGCACGATAAGCTAATTTGGTATATATATATATATATATATATATATATATGGTGTGAGTTAAAGTATGGATATATTTTTTTGAGTAACAATACGTTTCGAGATCAGAAATCTTCTGATCTCTTCTTCAGGTAAATAATTAACCTAACTAAGGTAGTTAGATATTGTTTTATTCATCACCAAATTATATTTGTTCCAGATATAAAACAGTCAAAACTATTCTAATTTTAATTTCATAAACACAGCCAAAAATATTAATATTCCATATTTGTTACTTCACCTCTGAGAAGTTTGACACTAACTTATGAGGACAATACCACACCCCTTGCATGATTCACTTAGGTTGGAAGGTGTGATGTAATCCGCTCGAATATCAGACTAACAGTGTGTCTCAGAAAAACAACTGGCTATTTATTAGTCATTAGGATCGTTAACTAGATTATTCAAGCGAGTAGTCGTGAATGCAAAACTCGAGCCTAATCTAAATTTTTATAATTTTTAACATATTATTTAAGGACATCTCGTTCGCAGTTTTAACTAAATTATGTTTATATATCTATTCATTTTGGAATAATGGTAGTAGGAAGAGCTCACTTTGCATCTAAACCAGTATTTGGAAGCTGTAATCATTAATTTTTCGTAATTGCAGAATCGCAGCTCATTACAGCGCCAAAATAAGAGTTTCTAGAATAATAGAGTTGTAGGTTAAATAAGCAGCAATAGATACGTCAGATAAAATACTTTATCGTTAAATTTCAGATTAGAGTACTGGACATGTTGAATTTACTTCATTGGTACAGAAGAAAGCACATTGTGAATTCTATTAAAAATCAAGTGGAAAAAAACTTCAAATGTGTTTATGTATACAAAAAGTACAGGTTAATATGACTTATAGATTCAGTTCCAAAATGAATTTGGTTTAAAAATGTTAAATTTTAAGGATGGGAGATAACTAACATACTCAGTAATATATTTGGAAATTTTCAAAATAAATATCAATTTATTTAACATCAGTCTATATTTATGGAGACTAACTCACCACTAAATAGCTATTCTATTACCATAAAAAAAGATGAGCTGTATCTCTGCACACAATTTATAATGTAAATTGCATTTTATTTTATTAATGTTAATGACCGGGTAGAACAGAAATACAAGACATTAGAGAATGTTTATAAATTCAACAGAATACAGATCTGAATTAAAATCCACGTGATGGCTTAGATCGATTATCCGTTGTTAGACAATCAATGGGAAGGTAGTTGGGTTGTTTTCACAACCTAGATCGTTTTAATAAAACCTACATTCACAGAGGAGGTGTCACTATGGTTTCTTGTGGAGAACCTGGATGGGATCCAGCAATAACTCACAGTTCCAACTGTAAATGTTCTAAAATATTAAAACTACTTTTCAGGTTATATGTAATATAATACTAGTATAAATATAATATATTATTAATTTACTATCTACCAAAGCTACTATCTAAATTTTACTACAGATGTAATACGAAATATAATTTGCTCGAAACAGAAGTGTTACTGCACGTGCAAAGTCAGCGTAAATGTTTCTTTATATAATAAACTAATCACAATAGGACAAATTTACCTGATATAAGCCTTTTTTTTATTTTTTAGAGCCAAATAAAACCAGGTCAGGAGCTGTTATACAGCAGAGCTCGCCATTACTTAGACATGGCAGTAAAGCCGTAATGTATGAATCAGCCACATCTCAGCATAGATATTAATATTCCAGAATAATATGAATAGAATTAACAATCAGACATCCAAGACGATATAAAATATTATTGATTAGTAAGCTTCATGTGTATATTCAGTAAACTTTATGACTAAATTTTTAACTATTAAATAGTATCTTGTCTGTATAAAATAAAAAACACAGTTCTAAAAAAAGTAATGGATTTATTTAAAATGGCACATTAATTAGTTTCAATGGTTCAGAATTCCATCACTGTCTATTTTCCAAAAAAGAATTGACAAACCATTTAATAATATTAAAAAGGTCCTTTGCAAGAAATAAAAATTTCAGTCAAACATATCAAATTAAAAATCAGAGCTCTCTTCTGAAAAAAAATAATAAAGTTTTCAATAAAAATCAAATACCACTTGGATATATCTAAAATAAAAATGCTCACTTCTAACTAAGTTCAATCAAAACAAAAAAATAAAAAACAAACTTCTCTTTTTACTAGTTGTCCTTAACTTTCAGGTCTTTGCAAGTCAGATACAACTCTCTCACACAATTATTAAAGTTCAATCAATTTTCAATAAAAACATTCACAATAAAACATCAAATTAAATATTAATAAATTACAAAAATTCCAAAATTCAATCAAAAGTTATTAAATCAAAAATTATTATTAATAAAGTTCAATTTTTATTCACTTTTCTTGCAAGTTTGAACCAAATGTAACATGTCTAATTCTATTGTGCTGTAGTGTTCGTCAATAATCAGTTATGCAGATTGCCCTGAATTTTAAATAAATTAAATTGTTCCTATAAAAAAGGCAAACAAATTTATGTAATATCAGATATGGAAGACTATTCCAATATAACGTACAATAAATTTGGTGCTTACCTCAAAATCCCTCGAGAAAAAATTTAGAAACGTGGCGCGCACTGTCATCAACTAATTCACGATAATTACCAAAAGGCGCCGAAAATTATGAGCTGGCAGTTTTTTATAGTTCCCCTTCCACCCCCTTCTGATAGACATCTCATTGGCCCAGCCGTATCCAACTTGAGAAACAATAGCCCTCTCAGATATGACGTAACTGCAGTACCTAAGAGAAGTTCTCATCAATACAAGGCAGTGAACCGCCTTCCTAATAATTTAAAGTTACCAGCACTTTGCCAAAGGATTACATATTCGTATTTATCCTAACTTTTCACACTCTAATTAAAATTAAATCCCAATATTTCTTTCCCAAAAATCATTTAATTTAAGTTTTAATAAAAAAAACAAACCAATGTAGCTTTAAAAACGCTACACTGTTTTAACTTTGTTTTATGTTTTGGTGTTTGTATAAAATTTCAACATGTTTCAATCAAATCGTAGAAGATAGAAAAAAAATCGACGTTCTGATTTTAATTGTATACCTCACTATTACATATATTAACAATAAATGTACATATCAATACAACGCAAATTTTACTGAGATAAACCAACAATGTTCAGCATAAGATCACTATCATTATTATCCATACAACATCAAATATAATTTATTACTGTTCACCAGCTTATCACATTGCTAACTGTATCAGACAACTCCCTACACAAACATATTACTACAGGAGATAGCAACATATAGCAGACTTCTGGTACAATAAACTGTAGAAACACAATGTTTTGTCACATTAGAGGAGTTTGACGCTGTGGGAACAGTACTGCAACCATTGTATGATTCACTTAGGTTGGAAGGTGTCATCTAATTCACTGGAATGTTAGAGTATGCCTTATAATAACAGGTTACTTTCCAGTCATTAGGAAAATCAACTAAATTATTTGCACGAAAAGTGAAAACACAACTTGAGCCCATTCTACATTTTACTAAATAAGTATATTTGAATAAGATATTTTTTGAAATAAGGCTAATTTGATGTTTTTATTCTCTTAGTGGGTTAATGGTTCTTTCGTATTGTTTTACAACATTGATTTGATCAAAAAGATGCTTAATGACCTACTAATATTACTTGGACGTAGAAAACTCCAAAACAAGTTTAATTTTAAGTTTATCTAATCTCTTAGGACTAGTTCTTTTGTGTTGTGTTCAATATTTTAATTATTACAATATATATATATATATATATATATATATATATATATATATATATATGAAAGTATTGAGATTAGTGCATTGTGTTTGTTTTCATTGTCATGTTTTATTTGATTTCTTGTAGTTTTATGGTAAATCTGTAAGTGATTGAATAAGACATGAGTTTTTCGGAAAAAAGTTGTAGGTGAGATACGCTCCTAATAAAAACATTTTATTTATTATTATGTGAGAACAGTTCTACATGTTTTTGTGTGATTCAAAGTTTTGAGTGTAGAAACAATCATTGATTAAGTGAAGTAATAACATTTAATTTTAAATATTCCTTTTATCTTGATAAATAGTACCAGTTACATGATTCTGTTTCGTAGTATAAACGTTAACCGTTCTCATCAAACAAGTGTGGTACATGTTAACCTTGTTTCAAAACAATCATTGACCAAGTGAAGTAATAACATTTAATTTTAAATATTCCTTTTATCTTGATAAATAGTACCAGTTACATGATTCTGTTTCGTAGTATAAACGTTAACCGTTCTCATCAAACAAGTGTGGTACATGTTAACCTTGTTTCAAACAATCATTGACCAAGTGAAGTAATAACATTTAATTTTAAATATTCCTTTTATCTTGATAAATAGTACCAGTTACATGATTCTGTTTCGTAGTATAAACGTTAACCGTTCTCATCAAACAAGTGTGGTACATGTTAACCTTGTTTCAAACAATCATTGACCAAGTGAAGTAATAACATTTAATTTTAAATATTCCTTTTATCTTGATAAATAGTACCAGTTACATGATTCTGTTTCGTAGTATAAACGTTAACCGTTCTCATCAAACAAGTGTGGTACATGTTAACCTTGTTTCAAACAATCATTGACCAAGTGAAGTAATAACATTTAATTTTAAATATTCCTTTTATCTTGATAAATAGTACCAGTTACATGATTCTGTTTCGTAGTATAAACGTTAACCGTTCTCATCAAACAAGTGTGGTACATGTTAACCTTGTTTCAAACAATCATTGACCAAGTGAAGTAATAACATTTAATTTTAAATATTCCTTTTATCTTGATAAATAGTACCAGTTACATGATTCTGTTTCGTAGTATAAACGTTAACCGTTCTCATCAAACAAGTGTGGTACATGTTAACCTTGTTTCAAACAATCATTGACCAAGTGAAGTAATAACATTTAATTTTAAATATTCCTTTTATCTTGATAAATAGTACCAGTTACATGATTCTGTTTCGTAGTATAAACGTTAACCGTTCTCATCAAACAAGTGTGGTACATGTTAACCTTGTTTCAAACAATCATTGACCAAGTGAAGTAATAACATTTAATTTTAAATATTCCTTTTATCTTGATAAATAGTACCAGTTACATGATTCTGTTTCGTAGTATAAACGTTAACCGTTCTCATCAAACAAGTGTGGTACATGTTAACCTTGTTTCAAACAATCAGTTTACTATCAAAGAATACAAATAATTTGTTAATGTTGGATATCAACAGTATTGCTAGTTCAGTTCTTGTCCACCAGATGGACGGCCGAGTTAGTTTTTACTAACGTCGCAAGAGGCGCACTTGTATCTGTACATTTCCACTAATGTAGGTAATTATCAGTATTTAAATTAAAATAGCAAAATTTTATAAATAAAATAATATGATAATGTATACAAATTTTTATTATAATAACTATTTATTGTATATTCTTCAAAATACAACAGTTCGCAAACTTCTCACGGAAATTCGGGATAGCCGCAATACTATTAGTAGCAATAATCATGATCACAAAATCTCCAAACTACAAAACGTATTGGCATTTTCTCTAGTAAAAATGTTTGTCTTAACTATTAGGATGTTGCTCAGAAATAGATTTTAGCGATGTTTGAGAACAGTTCAACACCAAAGTAAATGGTCCTGCAAATCCTGCAGCTGCAACCAAAACAAGTCCTTAGTTTACAAATAAGTACAAATATAATGGAAAATATTATCAAATCGTTTATTGTATTTGTGATATAACTTTATTGTTATTTATTAATATTTTATTCGTCTAAAAAGCTACTTTAAACAGTCATTAACAAGAATATTACAAATGGAGGAATCACAAGCTATCGTAAAATTATCTGTTTACTTTATATTCTAAATTTTTTAATAACAACATTAAACCTGTATCTAGATGAGACATAGTGGATACCACTTATAAATCACAATTGTAGAGATTATTTTCAATACTACTTTTAAAAATTTATTAGTTCGTTATTTACGTCGACGATTGTTTAGTTGCTGTAGTACGTCCATTATAAGATAATATTTTTTTTGTTTTAATTGTGAACAATCTAATTAAATATTTTGGCAGTATACGAATATACAGGCAGCCGATTGCTAGTAACGTATTTGTCCACAAATAAAAGTGACAAATGATGTTGCACATAAAAACACTCTACAATCGTAATGAGCTGAAATTCATTAATCAGGAAAGATTGACTGATATGTTGCTTCCAAATAACCTCTGTGGATAATCTTTCTTTGGACTAAACTTTCACAAAATGTTATTTCAATACTAAAAATTCTTTTCTTTTAATCTGTCATTTACTTGCGATTGCAGCACCTCATATATGAATTAAGTGCACCGAAGAGCATGCAAGTGTTTTTTCAAAGACCTAGGATATGGAAACAACCCAACTTATTTTCCATTTATCGTCTAAAAGCGACAATTCCAGTCCAAACCAGCTCAGCCAGTAACCTGGTGGACAAGAACTGAACTAGCAAGACTCTTCGCCTGGTGGCCATTGGCAGAAGTTATTATTTTACTAAATCATAATATTTGTTGATTGTGTCCGTGTTTCGTATTACTGATACCACATCGTGATTCCTTAACCCTGTTTACTAGGGAAGTTATTATGTAATATTCTTCCTTTATCTGTTTACTGTGAATTATTGTCTTGTAATAATACATTTATAGATTAAATTTACATATATATTTAGGTCGGACCCGACTTGTCGGAGAGTATCACCATCAACTAACTATTCTCAAATAATAATAATAAGATGCTAATAGTCATCAAAATAAAAATCAGGTCAGTATATAAACTCATCAAAAGGTAAGCAGAAATTGTTTAAGGATATAACAAATCCTTTCACTGTAAAACTAAATAATAAAGACTCACTAAGCAGACATTGAACATATAGATCAAGCTGGAAAAAATCTGTCAGTAAAATTAAAATTTATAAGGTGGCAAACAATTTATTCCACTCCAAATACTTTTCTCAACATAATATATTTGTACTATATATTAGAATATCCTCCAAAGGGGTATGTTGGGTTTTCAATTTTAATAAAGTTGTTATGTTACTTGTAGTGGCCATATAGTAAACAGTTTTAAGAAAACAACAATAAAATAAGCCTTTTTAGAGGTATTTTTAGGGCTGATGGAATTGCATTATAATGCAGACAAACTATCTGTTTAAAAGATTACTTCTATTAGGTGCATAGAATTAGCTGTATCTCAGCATTAAGGTCAGAATGACTGACTACAGCTTCTAAATAATCTACTTTCATGAACTGCAGAATTTAATATGTGTATTGTTTAATAAAATTTGATACTAATCTGTTAAAAACGTATTACAAGTAAACCTGTAGACGGGAGTGTTGCTTAAATATGGTTTTAGCTCTGTGTGTTTAAGTTTTGTACTTTACAACAGAAAAATTATTCTTATAAATATACAATTTTTAAAACAGGGTCTAGTTATACATTGCATCGAACTATTGCATTTTTATTTTAAATACCAATAACATTTTCGTACTAAGAAAAAGAGAACATCGACAGCGCTTCCGTTCCTAATAAAAACTTAACTCAGACAGTACTCTGGTAAAAAAAGTGTACTAGCAATAATATTCGCCTGGTAGCCAATGGCAGAGATTTATTCCTGTATCGAAATTTAATATAAGGATCAGTGCACATTGCTTGACTACAGGCTGACGATTATACAAAACTTTCTGACACCGGGCCGCTACAATGAATAAGCTTAAAAAGTGTAACTTGTCTCTGATAATAAAATTAAACATTTGATTTCAAGTTTGTGTTTTATACAATAATTGAACTATGTATTAAATTCAACTTAATCAAAGCATATTTCAATTACAATAATAAAGAATTATCTCTAGTAGTGCATTCAAGATTTTCCGCGAAAATTATTTAGATAACGATCCTAACGACTGGTAAATAAACTGTTATTATTCTTAGACACATTGGGTCTCACATTCAAACTCCGCTACGGTGACATAACAAACACTGTGGGGTCTACTGTTGACTATCCAACGGTCTGATATTTGTCGGTATATTCTTCAGTAACGTGTGTGGGAGGGGGCTGACACAGTTTGTATTGTAATGAACTGGAGAACGGTGATAAATCCACTTTGAGGTCCCATAGATAATAATGATCGGGATCATATTATAGTGAACGTTATTGATTTATTCGAGTACATTTTGTGTTATATTGAGATTTACAGTATTATTGATGTTTATTAAAAGTGTTGCACGAAAGGAAATGTAATTGTCAATCTTACATTCCTTGTTTGATACATGCTGTATTTTAATTTACTTTAACACCAATACAATAAAGTTATGAGTTACAAAGTACACAAAGAATTGATAACAAAACAATGAACAATTTTAAGAGATTATTTAAAATGTTACAATGTTATGTTCTAAATACACTTGGCTGGAGTCAAAATGGGAGTTACAAGTCTCTTTGCGCTGAACATGAAGTTTAAAAATAATATAATTATATAATGTATTATGTTAGTGATCTAGTATTATTAGTTAATAGAACTGTAGGTTTCACCTAATATGGTTATGAATAAGTAGAGTTTATTAAAACCAATTTACCAACCATATAGTTTATTAAAATTATGGATTAATTTTACTTACATTACTTATTTTCCCAATGTTATGTAAATATATGGTTTTGTTACTAATTATAACATAGGAGACTCTGTTTTGAAAAGATAGTTCATCACAAATGTTTAGAGTTTGAATGTAGAGAGTATGTATGCGGGCGAGAACATATCTCTAGTAAATATAAGTAATATTTTAAAATATATCCATATAGTTCTTCTTTGTTTTTTTCCAATTTTTATTGCTTTTCATTAAATAAATTTTTATTAACTTGCTTGAAAATTTGCTTACCGTAGGCATAATAAGTTAATCTTAATTTAACATAAAGTCCTGTAGCCATTGCAATGCATGACAGGCAGTTTTAACTAATGATTTCACATGTAGTTCAGTCACTTATCTTTGATTAAAATGACCTGTATATATTTTACAATAAATTGTTGAAATATGTTTTGAGAGGTAGGAATCCAATAGTAATTGTAACATTTTAAATTCATTCTTATTTCTTGTCATTTTTGACAATAGTGAGTTATTATTGGATCCCATCCAGGTTGTCCAGGTGTTAATAGAAGAGGGTGTACCTTCCGTGAATCATAAACTACAGTGATTTTATGAGCCCTAGGTGTGTTTAATTCTTTTATATATACAGAATATTTTTGATTAAACGGTGTTTCTAAGCGGTAGTTTTGCTTCTAGTGCCCAATTAAATCTGGCGTTTCTGTATGTTTGTGTATATTAGTCAGTAGGTATGTAATTTGCTATATCATATTGTAATAGCATATTAGTTGCAAACTGAGGTGTTAATGTAAATATAAGAGAGTGACTCCCCTTATAAGGTATTACATCAGATACCGATGTATTTGTTACTTGAACTTGAAAGTAGTAAGGTCTTTCATGGTATCTCTTTCTGTTTAGCATATCTGCAATAATGTGACGCGGAAAGGAAAGCCATTAAACCTTTATGTCCTTACATTCTTTATAAAGTTCGCAGTGTACAAATCTATTGCTTTAGTTGACTATATCAAATAAAAGTCATAATTTAGAGACATAAATAATGTTGTTTAAAATCCTAAACGGTTTGTGCTTAAAATACCTTTTATTGCCTCATTATTAGGTATATAGTTTAAATATGCAGCAACAGGTACGTTCAATAAACTATATATATATATATATATAATATATATATATATATATATATATATATATATATATATACAGGGTGTATATTATGTCTGGAAACACCCAAATATATCCTTTAATAATTTAAAATATAAATTTGAAACCTCTTACAATCGTGATAGAGATTGGGCATCTACTTTTTGGAACAATGTTTTGTTATGTCACACCAACGGAGGACGTCCTGCCGAGGGTATCGTGAATATTCTTAATGGAAGCCTATACCTTGTGATACATAATTTTAAAGGTAATAGCTTACTGAATTGAATGCCACAAACCGCATCTCAAAGGAATTATTCTATCAGAAAATAGAGCATTTTTAGTATTGAAAATTTACTGATGTTCAACAATGTAATTTTAACATGGTTCTTGCCACAAAATGTGTTACACTAATTTTTTAGCATTTTTTAAATGTTCAATTAAAATAAAATAAAACAATTTATTTTTAAGCTATTTTAAGCTTTTAATTTTGTAACCTAAAATTCCACACCATACGTTCAGTTTTTTGTGGTTGCTGTGAATGGGACTCAGTAATCCAATGTGGGTTTTCACTAGCCCAGTAACGGCAATTGTGCCTGTTAACATTGCCATTTAGGAAAAAAGTTGCCTCATCAGAAAATAGTATGTAGGTCAGAAAATCTCTATTGTCATCACATTTGCGCATCACAAGTTCACAAAACTCAACTCTTCTGTCGTAATCATCCTCACTTAACTGTTGGACTAAATGAACTTTAAATGGTTTGTATTTATTAATTTTCAAAATCTAACTCACAGACATAGGGTGCATATCATGTTGCTGTGCAGCTTTTCTGAGCGATGTATGTGGGTCTTCAATAAATGTTTGCAAAACATCTAGTGCATGTTCTTCATCTGTTGCAGATTGTATCCTACCCGACTTTGGCCGATTACGTACACTCCCTGTCATTTCAAAACGCTCAATAGTTTTTGATATTGTTGAAACACTTACGGGATTCCTTTCTGGGAAAGTGTCATTAAACAAATTACAAACTTCCCGATAAGATCTTTGACGATCGCCATATCCTCGCATCATCAACAGAGTAATTCGTTCTCTTTCAGACAATTCCATTAAAATGCCAAATAAAAACTGAACTACTGTAATTAGATAACTTGTTGACAGCAATGCTTCAGAGACACTGATTAACTCGACAGGAATGATATGACCTTTGTCCATTTGTAATTCCCAAGCTTAGACCTGTCTAGTGAAAGCTCCATGCTCAACAAACTGAAACCTGTAGACCAGATGATTAATAACACAATAATGTTTCTCATAGGCTAGTGACCTTTGTCTCTTTAAACCTTCCTGCTGACTGGAAAACACCAAGTACAGATTCATAAGTAATCAGAGAAAGTGACTCATAAGTTTTATTCATTGTAATAAAAACTGGTAAATTTGTACTAATGAAACCAGCTTAAAAATAAATTGTTTATTTTATTTTAATTGAACATTTTAAAATGCTAAAAAATTAGTGTAACACATTTTGTGGCAAGAACCATGTTAAAATTACATTGTTGAACATCAGTAAATTTTCAATACTAAAAATGCTCTATTTTCTGATAGAATAATTCCTTTGAGATGCGGTTTGTGGCATTCAATTCAGTAAGCTATTACCTTTAAAATTATGTATCACAAGGTATAGGCTTCCATTAAGAATATTCACGATACCCTCGGCAGGACGTCCTCCGTTGGTGTGACATAACAAAACATTGTTCCAAAAAGTAGATGCCCAATCTCTATCACGATTGTAAGAGGTTTCAAATTTATATTTAAATTATTAAAGGATATATTTGGGTGTTTCCAGACATAATATACACCCTGTATATATATATATATATATATATATATACACTCCTCAAAACAATTAAAGGATCACTTTTTTAACAGAATGCACTCGGTTAACGGTTCGAAATTTTCTAATAATTTTTTTTTTATTTCAAAGTCGGTGTTGAAAGTAAAATACATCGTATATGTTTTTTTTATATGATATTTTATTTTAGGCTAGAACAGTAAACAAAGTTTAAAACCGCAAAATTAAAACGAAAACAACTCTCTTAATAAAGTACAAATGTAATAAGAAATGGTCTGGTCTTTTGAATCTCACTTTCAATACCTTGTATTGCCACCTCTAGCTGATATAACCGCAAGAACACGCTGTGGCATGGTTCTGATGAGTCGTCTGAGGCTATCTTGAGGTAACCGCTCCCATTCTTCTCGTAATGCCATTTCCAGCTCATCCAAAGTCCTGGGTTGGTTTGGGCGGCCCCGGATACTTCGTCCTAGTTGGTCCCAGACGTGCTCAATCGGGTTTAGGTCCGGACTGCAGGCTGGCCACTCCAGCAGTGGTATGTTGTGTTCGCCCAGGTACTCACGGACCAATCTTGCTGCATGTGGTCGAGCTCCGTCTTGCATAAATAAAAAATTTTGACCTGCTTGCTCTGCTCTCGGACGAATATGAACGTCTAACACCTCGTCCACATAACGCTGGGCTGTCAAAGTACCGTTTCGGATTATGACAAGGTCTGTACGACCGTCCATTGTTATGCCACCCCACACTAATACTGAGCCCCCGCCAAACGGAACTCTGGGAGCTAGGCAACAGTTAATAAACCGTTCATTTCCTCTTCTCCACACTCGAACGCGGCCGTCATTACCAAAAATTGTAAATTTTGACTCGTCTGAGAAATATTACCTTACGCCACTGTCTCAGCTGCCAACGCCTATGGTCTCTTGCAAACTGCAATCTGGCTCTCTTATGACGCACAGTCAATCTCGGCACTCGGGCAGGTCTCCTAGATCTCAATCCAGCTTCCCGGAGTCGATTTCTAACAGTCTGATCCGACACACGATTTCCAGTCGCCTGGCTTAGGTCGTTTTGAAGTTCTCTAGCAGTTAAAAATCGATTACGAAGTGCATTAACTCGTAAAAATCGATCTTCTATGTGCGTGGTAGATCTCGAGCGGCCTTGTCCTGGGCGTCTTTGAAGAGTACCTAGCTCCTGATGTCGGTTCCATAATCTTGAAATTACTGATTGACTCACACCTAAGCGCCTACCCACTTCTCGTTGGGAAACTCCCACTTCTATCAAAGTAACAGCTCTACTGACATCACTCTCAGACAAAAACCGTCTAACACCCGCCATAACAATAAAAACACACAGGCCTAACTATAGAAGTCTAATCCAGACTGAACGAGATCAACTTCTGACAAAACTGAGCCTGAACCTTTCCTTATCTCATTCTTGTTTGGACATGATATCGAAATAATCGCTCTTATCTTTTACTGAATTAGTCAGAAATAAACAAGAATTATTTATCTTTGCTACCGAGAGGTTCCTTTATCAGTGTGCAAAGTTCAAACATTCTTCTGTTATTAATACTTGTTTTACAAGACGCAATAAAAGTGATCCTTTAATTGTTTTGAGGTGTGTATATATATATAGGACATAATAGTGTCACTTCTGAAATCTCTTAAAATTGATTTTTAAACTATCGTAACTTTTCTTGTTTTGTTGGTGTTTGAAAAATTTAAATATGTTTTAACATGACGTGAAGGATAGGAAAATACTAATTTCAAAATTTCCCTATACACATCACTATTATTTATGTTTAAAATAACTATAAATATCAATACAGCACAATTTTACTTTAAAAGTTCAACAATATTCACCACAAGATCGCTACGCTGATTATCCATGGAACCTTAAAGATCATTTATAACTGTTTATTGGGTTATCACATTGCTAAACTTTGTCAGCCCCCCCCCCCACGCACACACTACTTACAGAAGAAGACAGGGACACATAGCAGACTTGTTTGTTTAGTCAACTGTAAAAACACAAAGTTTTGTCACATTAGAGGAGTTTGACACTATGTGGGAACAGTAGAGCACCCATTGTATGATTCACTCTGGTTGGACGGTGTCATCTCATTCGCAGGAATTTAAGAGTGTGTCTTAGAATTACAACAGGTTATTTTCCAGTCATTAGGATCATCAACTAAATTATTTGCGATGAAAGCGAATGAACGATTTGAACTCAATCTACATTTTTACTACAGAAATATTTTTTACTAAGTTTAGTTAGTAATAAAGTATAAAACCTCTGAAAAACATCCTTAGTTAGATTATCAACTAAATTATATGTGCGGAAATTGAATACACAACATGAGCCCATTCTACATTTTTTACTACAAAAGTATTTTTTACTAAGTTTACCTAGAACTAAAGTACTCCATCACTGAATAACATCGTTCATAAATCATGTTGTATTAATAAAAAATACATGTATTAGTAAAAGCGTAGAATAACTTAAGTTTGATATACAAATTGTGTAAAATACAAACTTCAACTCGAATTGTTTGTCTTTATATCAGAGGTGGATAAGTTACACTTCCATTCTATAAAGCTATTCATTTTGACGGTCCGGTGTCAGAAAGCTTCGTTCAATCGTTACCCTCTAGTCAAGGAATGTTCACTGATCCTAATATTATATTACAATAAAGAATAACTTTTGCAAATGGGCATCAGACAAACAGTATTGCTAGTTCTGTTCCTATCCACCAGGTTACTGGCTGAGATAGTTTGGCTAGTCACCGCTAGGTGCGCTGTTGATGAACTCTCTTCTCATTACGAAAACACTATTAGTAATTAATATAAAATACAATAGTTTGATACAATGTTTAACATGATACTGTATTTGTACATTTTACATTTAAAAGAATAATTTCGTGTTTGTAAAATACAAAAACGAAACGAACAAAACTGTAACGTTATTTTAAAAACCATTCCCGTCTCCAAGTTGACTTGTAACCTGTTTTATAAGTGAATACATTCTCAACAGAATTTAGACGAGGGTAAATAACGTGGGATAGTATGCACTATTATATTATTTGGAAGCTGTACTCGGTCATTCTTACCTGAATGCTGAAGTACAGCTCATCCTTACATATTTCGTATAACCAAGTTAATTGTAAGACTATAATATAATACAGTTTATAGCCTGGTAATTTTCGGCTCTAAAACCCTACAAAGAAGACTCATTTGAGGGTTTTATTCTCTTTGTGAATTAGTAGATTTTTCGTGTGTTACTACATGTTTTATAATGCTTCCTAACCTAGTAATATTCGGTCCTAGAAAACTTAACAAGATTTTGTTACGGGTTTATATGATACTTTAGGACTAGATATTTTGTGTTGTGTTTAGTCATTATATCATTAAATAGATAAAACTAGATGAGTGAGATCCTCTGGCAACTTTCGTACTATTATCCCCACTTCGGCGTCCAACGAAGTTTACCATGTTGATGAATTCATGATGAGCCGCTAGAATATATTAAAATACTGGTTTTGAAGTCATAACAATTGTGTCTAGAATATTGTATGTAGTTTACTAATACATCAGATCATTGTGTTACTAATGTTTGTTAAAATGTGTACTAATTTTAATTTATGTTCATAGTAGAACAAATATAATGTAATGTAAACTATAGCGATATGTTTTTATTTTATTTTTTAATATCAATAACGGCGTAGAACAGGAATACAATACATGAGAGAGTGTGCAGAAATTCAACAGAATAAAGACCTGTTAAACTCGCGTGATGGCTTTGACCGATTATCCACTTTCAGGCGCAAACTTTCTTGTGTTGTTTTCACAATCTAGATCGAAGTAACAACACTTGTCTGCACTTTGGTGCTTTCAATTCAGGTCAGTCTGAAGATGAGTCTAAGGTGTTCTGCCTATTGTTAGATTAAATTTTGAATTCTGAGCTACAGCTTATTACATAAATCTCTTCATATTGCATTATGTAATTAGTCATTAATCAATTAACTTAAACGATATCCAGTCAGGTTGTTTTGATACAAGTTTCTGAGATGGTAATAGTAGGCCAAAAACCTCCTAAGAATACTTTCTTAGTTCTCATAGGATGTGTTTGTTGTATGTATTAACATGTTTTACTAAATTAATAATAGTAAATGAGGAAAGCTATGCTGGCAACGCTCATACTGTTACCTCTACTGTTGGAGTCACATGGATATATGAAAGTATTGAGGTTAGTGCCGATAGTGCAACTCTGTGTCTGAAATAATCCACATAGTTAACTATAAAATCACATGAAAGCTGTGCTATAATAAACAGTCCTCATGACAAGCTAATTCACTATATATACATGGTGAGTTAAAAGTTTGGATACTTTCTGTTCAGTTGTTATGGATAAAGATGGAACTTTGGACACTTTTCTATGAAATAGAAGTCAACTTTTTAAACATTTTTACAACTTTGCTCATTTCCCCATCATGGAATAGTCCAAATGGTCAACCAGCCCTAATATGGCTTGTCTTTTTTTATATGCTGTGCAATGTGTTTGATCTTTATGCAGACTTAGTCTATATATTAAGTAGTTATTTATTCTCATCGGTTATTTTGAATTAGTATTAAGACTAATTTTCCTACAGGCTAACTTTCTATGTGTTAACTGATTGTACAGGCTTAGTATATACCTGAAGTAGTAATGTATTCTGATCGGTTATTTTAAATTAGTCTTAAAATTAAATTTTCTACAGACTAATTGTCTATTACTTAATTAATTTCACAGATTTAAATAGTAATTTATTCTTATTGGTTATTTTAAATTAGTCCTAAGAGTAAATTGTCTAGAGACAAATTTTCAGTAAGTGAACTAATTGTTCAAGCTTAGTCTGAACTTGAATTAGTAGTTTATTCTAATCACTTATTTTAAGTACGCTAGTCTCGTACTTTAACAATTACGTTTCGGTTAACTTTGGTGATTCGTTATTGAAATAAATTATAATATTGTCCTTTAAACGGTAGTTATGTTGTAGTCTATTACATCTAGATATTATATAATAATATAACATTTTGAAATTATATATCTAAAATGAATAAACAAGAGTAATAACACGATTATAGAATTTCGTTTAGTCGGTTCGGGGTTGGTTTGAAATTCTTCATCACTATATAGCCTACGCTGCGTTTGTGTCTCAACTGGCATAGTTCTTTTCCGTAACCCATCCCTCTGACTCTCCATCTCTTATCAATTAATCAGTACACGGACGAATACGGTATAGAATTTGTGATTGTGTGCTTATTGTTCAATGCGTAATTGATGGTGACGTGAGTGACAAATTGGTTTTTAAACGCAAAACGGACAATTAATAAAAATTATTTTAATCTGCTTGTAACTATTTTGTTCACGATAGTTTAGTTTAATTCTTTTGTGCTTTATATGTTTTAATTAGTATTTGTAAATACAGTACGTTAATTTATAACTTTTGCGTTGTGTTTTGTGCTTGTAAGATTCCATAGAAAATATAACATGTCAAACATAGTGCCCTTTTTTGCAACATACCAATATTATATCAATTTTTATTAGTGTGTGTATATATTGTAATCCAGCCATTATGTGTTCATAAGGTTAGTTTTATTGGTACTTATATAATCGTTTATGGCAATATACTAACTAGCTGTTGAATTCCAGCTCTTCCATTCATGAGCTGGAATTCAACATTTAAATAAAGGTAACTGAATGCAGCTTTCAAATAAATTTATTTACATAATATACAAAAGTAACACAACATGATGTAAAATCCATCATTGTATAACCTACATTATAATATTTGCTACAACTAAATCTACAAACGGGATCGTCTTAGTTATTATTGGTTTTATTACGCTTCTCTTATTTGATTCATAAAAAAATAAATTCTTATTTTTACCTTACAAAATATGACTATCATTTAAAGTCATTTAAGACAGTTTTGATTATTTTTATTAAAATTTTAATAAATACTCACTTTAGACGTACTGTACGGCTACAAGAGCGCTTCTATTGATGTCAGGCCAAACTAACTTGACCTGTTACCTGGTGGACAAGAACTAAACTAACAATTCTTTTAAATCCAATGTAGACGTCGAGAATGGCATTCTTAAAAATAAAACTGAATACTGGAGAATTGTTTGATGAAAACCGTTTTTAAACTTTTCTATTATTGAATCATATCACCAGGATTAATTGTCAAGAAAATCCAATTTGAGGTTTTAAAATTAATTTCTATTCAAATAAGTTGGTCAGTGATTGTTCATATAGCTAGAATTATGAAGTAATGGATGCTGCACAGTTCTCACATATTAGTGCCAAACTCCTCGAAGGTGAGATTCCTTTATTAAAATTATATGCGAATAAAGTGTCTCGTGTTAGTAAATAACGTGTATAGAACGGGAAATATTTTATGTGATCATAAATTATTTGACGTAAAAATTTGTATTTCTATAGATCTTAATTATATTGATCTTTTAGTGAACAGTATATGATTTTTCATTATTACGTGTACTAACAATTATTTTTATTATTGGTATGATATTCAAATTTTATGTTCATATATTCTCAATTATATATCAGAAGCACATTATTTTTTTTTATACAAAACTAAAATTCTATAATAATTACGAATTGTTTAGAATGGTTTAAACAAATTCTTAATGATATGACAGTTTTGTTCACAAAATAATCACGAAATTTTTATAAATATTGTACTGAGACTTCAAATAATTCTTTTCATATTTCCTTTTTAAATTTTAAAATTTTGTGTGTCCTTTTGTAGAATTATGTATTAAGAAATTAGACCATATTATCAATATTCTAGAAAATGTGTTGTATTAATAAAATATATATTAGAATTCTGGTACTATAATTTTAGCTATATTTACAGTGATTAAACAGGTTTAAAATAGCATTCAAAGGTTATGTGTAAAAAGGTAAGCAGCGTTCTAAATTTGGACTTTTCCTCTACCCTATGATGACCCTATGGGAAGTTGCTGTAGATGTAAGATAACTGGAGTTGTTGTGTACCGTCCGCGTGTTACTTTATGTATACATAAACTCATTTTAAGTTTTCCATTAGATTTTTACAAGATTTTAAATATAATTTCTTATTGCCATATATGTGTATTTTAAAATTTACAGCACTAAAATATTTCGTTTAACGATGCAGTACGTTATCAAACTTATCTGTTGTTCCATAATAAAATATAGATCTAATATTGAGGCTATCCATTGTATTTTAAGCAACAAACAATTTATGAGATTTTGGGCTCTTAAACCACAGGTTTTAGGTTTTCAAGCTATTACTTTTATTGTACATTGTCATCAATAACACAAATGTTTCAATGGTTTTGATATTGATATGATTATTTAAAAAAGTTAACATTCTAATACTAAAGTAACGCTTCAACAACTCAACACTTTGCATCATAAAAAGCTGCTATTCAACATTTAGGTAAAAATGAATAAACGCAGCTTCCAAATAATAAGAGTAAGTTCTAAAAATAAATCCATACTATTCATATCAGATGAATAACTATATAAAAATACCACAATTAAATACGCATTTGGGAATTATATTGATTTGTTTTATCTTTTAACTGTCTTTTAGTTTATTTTGTACTATATACAAATTAAACTGTATGTATTGATATTAGTATTATATTTTCAATTTATTTTATAAAGATATTTTAATTTTAATTTAACCATGTTTTTAATTTTAATTCAAATACTAATAATAACCCTCCTCAAAAGAAATTAACAACTACTAGGGCGTCACCTAGCAGATTAAGTGTAAACTAACTTGGCACTCCACCTGGTGGACAAGAAGCGAACGAGCAGTTCAGCCGATATCTAAAATAATGAAATGTTACATGATTTGTTTTATAAAATTAGTTATTTTATTATATTTCTACTATTAACACATATAACCATGACGGGTTTAATCACGATGAACAATGACAGTTTAGCGTTAATCGTTTAAGTCATCAGTAATTATACTAGTGTAGCGCGCACGCACACTACTATTTTAATATAGTAATTTTTAGATGGTATTTTAGTAATTATACAGTGTGTAAATTAACTGGACTAACCCAAGTCCCTTTAACCGCGTGATGTGAGGTGACTGACCGTGCTGAGGAAATGCAAGGGTCAGCACCCGTCAGCACGGGTCGGCAGTCGAGTTGAGGGCTCGGAGGTAGGCGGAGGGATTGGCAATGTAGAGTGTGTGAAGTAAGTCTATTTTGGTGGAGTGAGATGCGAACACACCGGTACACATATAGTAGTTTGGGTGCGCGCCTACGAGTGTTTTAGTGCATTTTGAATATAGATTGGACTCAAACAAAGGAGAAACGTGAGTAATTATTTCAAGACCCTTCTCAACCACTATTCTAAATTTCCCTACGAGCTAGGGTGGTGGCAGCAAAACGCTATCCCTTTTATTAACCATGAGCCTCTCTGGCTAATATCGGAGGGCTTACAGTGGTGACCAGCGGTGGGATACGATAATTAAACCAGCAAATTATTTCAAAATGATTTCAAAACTTTAAAAGAACTCTAAAAGAAATAAAGAAGTGTACCACGTGGTTGAGAAAATTATTAGAACATTTCAGTTTACACTCCATTATCCAAATAACTACTATTCTAAATTCATTTACAAATTAATTGCAATGTTATATTTCTAAATTTCGAGTAAATTCAACTTATATGAACGAAGATGGACTTGGATTAGTTCTGTGTGCTTATTACACCATGTGCAACGCCATTACACTATGAAGCGGAAGTTGGACGCCATCATCATACGTCATCATAGAACATAGAAAGGAACAAGGAGGGCATACGTCACCGGACATCCAGTGATCCAGACCGGAACTACCAACTGCCGACCACTGTCTACGCAGATGTTGTCATCTCCGTCAACGCAGTCACGATCATCCACAGCCTTCGAGATGGCAGCCCTGTCACTATTTGGTGAGCAGTGGGAACTTTGTTAAATTAAATTAAATTAAATCATTGGCGAAACCTAAGATTAGACTACGTATTATTAGTAAATAGTTGGTTAAATAATATGGTTCAAAATGCTTTGGAAATAAATGGTGAATGCAGCATTGAGGCCAGGCTTTAAGCATTAAACTTCTTTATTGACAAACAGATTCAGAATTATTTAAATAAGAGAAATTAAAAGGATAACATCCTAGTATTTTATTTTGCCAAAGCCTCCATGTCAGGTCGTCACCTCCAGGGCATTCAGTCCATCATGTTTTCAGCGTAAATATAAGCAGAATAACGTGTTGATTAAAATCATTTGCTTGGAAATAGGGATATGCCAATGATTCTATATTAGCTTACTGTTCAATTTGATTGATAATTCATTAATATCAGTATACAAAAAGAAACCCGTAGAAATTTTAATATAAGTGTAAAAGAGTATAATAGCAATAATTGTTGGAAGTAACTTGTTGCTGACTTATAAAAAGGGTAAATTTCGAATTATACTGAAAACAAAGTGATATCAGTTAATGTGATTAACTATTAGAGTATATAAGTAATAGCACATAGTATATCATATAACAAATACGATTATTTAATATTATTGCAGCTGTATTGAGTCACATTACAGTATTGATATACTTGTATATCGAGGCATTGTTAGACTATTGATCCATTGATAACTCAATACTACCGATTAGTGATTGGTATCATTTGGAAATCGAAAAACTTTATTGTTTGATTGATCCATTATCGAAAATTGAAAAAAAAAGGGGAAAAGTTATTTTACTGAAAAATAGGGAAACTAGTTATTCACATTGTTGCTGTCAATGTCTTTTAGGGATTTCATTTAGAGCGTTTAAGTTTAACTATTGAATATCACTGATAACCTAGAGAATTGTATAGCTACTGTATTCCAAAGAGGAAAACCAAATTTTTTTAAATTATTAACGATGGGCACTGTACACCTAGAAGGGAAGACCGTTGAGGTCCAAGACGCCTTTGATGCCATATCGAATAAAGTGAGGTCGCTTCAAGTAACACTAGATGAAACGTTAGCCAACGCTTCTACCTCCGCGGTGAACAAAACTGAAACATCTCCGTACCCGATGGACATGACCCTTGCAGACAGCAAGCCGTCATTTGAGCTTGTCTCAAGTATAGCCCATTACGATGGAGAGAAAGCAGATCTAGTCGCCCCCTTCTTTGACAACATCGAAGGAATTGGAGAGCTCAGCAATTGGAGTGAAGCTCAAAAACTTCAAGTTTTAAAAACTTAAACTAACAGGCAGTGCTCTACAGTTTGCAAAGTCAGACGAAAAATGTAAAAAACTCAACAACTTTAGAAGAAATAAAAGCTGCTTTTATGGAAAGATTCGGCGATAGCCTACCAGATCATTACTACTTCGAGCAATTGGCTAGCATACGACAAAACAGAGGAGAAACTATTGAGCAGTTCTCTGACCGAGTAAAAAGGGTCAGTGATAAAACTCTAAGAGTTACAAACAACGCTGAAGCAAACCAAATTCTGAGAGAAGAGGCCGATAGAAGAGCCATGGATGCCTTTGTAAGAGGATTAAATGGTGAAATAGGACGGCAGACCAGGATCAAGTTCCCTAAAACATTCAGAGAAGCTGTAACCACGGCGATAGCTCTAAACAACTTAGAGAAAAGACCATCCGAATTTGAGGAGAAGACAAGGCGAGTTTTTGGAACGATCACCGATACTACGTGTTACACTTGTGGGAAACCAGGCCATAAAGCCAGAGAATGCCAATCCAGGCGAGTAGATATTGTATGTTATACATGTAAGAAGAAAGGTCACAAAGAGAGGGATTGTAGAAGTAAAAGTGAAACAACTACCTATTATTGTGAAAATTGCCGAAAACCTGGACACACAGCAAACAATTGTTGGGGTATGAGAAATACAGCATTAGGAAGAGGCGCAGCTAGAGGAGGAACCTTCAGGAGCAGAGGGTATCAGCATGGAGGACGTGGATCAGCTTCGAACACGTTAAACCACAACGAGGGACCCAGGCACGCCGCTGGGAACCTCAGAAATCATTAAATCTGAACCACACGGGACTCAGACAGGCGAAGTTGAATTTCAAAGCTGTTGCCACTTTGACACAAGAAAATGTGAGTGAATTAATTGTACAAGGGTGCATAGGAGGAGTGAACGGTCTCATTGTAATCGATACAGGAGCACAAGTATCACTGATCGATAGGACAATGGCTCAGAACAAGCTAACTCCAACTGAAATCCAAATACGAGGTATCACTGGTGCTGTTATGAACGTTTACGGCACTGTAACAGAGACCTTGCAACTGGAGTTACTTGATTTAAAATGTGACTTCGTAGCAACAGATCTCCCTGAAGATTATATTGCTATCCTAGGATACGATGTTTTGAAACGAAAAAAGGCTGTGATTGACCTTGAGAATAAGTCTCTGAGTATTGGAAACAAGATAGCATGCAGTTTCCATGAAAGAGAATCCCCTGTAACTCGAAGCAGGAGAAGTGGCATTGGCATTGTTCAATGTTCCCACGAAACAAGTTCAACAAACCTTAATCCACCAAAACAAATCCTGAAGGAAGAAATACCTGACATTTTAGCGTATAGTCGCACAAACATCAACGTGCCTGCCCGTTCAGAAATGCTTATTCAAGTAAAATTAAGCAAAAACAAAAAGGATCAAATGGAACAAATGGAAGGAAAAACAGTAATTACAGAACCAGCGTTAGTAAAAGTTCATGGCATCAATGTCGCTAGAAGCCTTTCAAAAGTGAATAAAGGAATGTGTTGGACCAAAATCATAAATATCACCTCTGAAAATTTAGTGATATACAAGAATACGCTGCTTTGCAAAATAGAAGAGCCACACAGTGAAGCAAATAAAGGAGCATGGAAACGAGTAAATCTAACACAAAATAGGACAGAGGAATTCAATGGAAAACTTGAAGAAAAATTAAAGCACCTCCCAACTGAAGACCAAAATAAATTAAAAAATGTTCTCCAACGCTACAAGCGTCTATTTAGCTTAGGAGGAATAGAGAATTTGGGGTGTACTTCTTTAGTTACTCACAAAATCAACACGAGCCAACATCCTCCGATCAATAAGAAACCTTACAGAGTGCCACAATCACAGAGAGGTACTCTACAAAATTTGATACAAGAACAATTAGATAAAGGTGTAATTGTACCCAGTACTTCCCCATGGTCAGCACCGGTAATCATTGTCCCCAAGAAAGCAGGCTCTGATGGTACCATCAGTTATCGTCTATGTGTAGACTATCGGGAACTCAATAAAATTACAGTTCCGGAAATATATCCCCTTCCAGATATACATGAAACTTTAGACATGTTAGGAGGCAGTCAGTACTTCTCGGCACTGGATCTGAATTCAGGTTTCTATCAGGTAAAAATGCACCCTGAAAGTCAAGAGAAGACGGCCTTCAGTACTCCTGATGGTCATTATGAATATACACGCATGCCAATGGGATTGATCAATTCTCCTTCTGTATTTCAACGATTGGTTGATACTACTCTCACAGGTCTGAAAGGAAAAGCATGCTTGCCCTACATGGATGATATCCTAATCTTCAGTTCGAGTATTGATCAGCACGCTAAAGATCTTAGTGAAGTTCTAGAGAGATTTCAAGAGGTAAATTTGAGTATCCAGTTGAAGAAATGCCAAATAGCAAAGTCTGAAATTAACTTCCTAGGCCATGTTGTATCGAGAGATGGAATCAAACCATGTCAGAATAAGATTGAAGCTGTCAAAAATTTTCCAAGACCCAAGAATGAAAAGGAACTTCGTGGATTTATAGGACTATGTAGTTACTATAGGAGGCATGTACCGAAATTTGCCGACATCGCTAAACCTCTGACAAAATTAACCAAAAAAGACCAAAAGTTTGAGTGGAACGAAGAAGCGGAAACATCATTTGAAAAATTGAAGACCATCCTTGTAACTGAACCTTTATTAGTGTATCCAAATTTCTCCAAGGAATTCGTCTTAAGCACTGATGCAAGTAATGTTGCACTTGGCGCAGTATTAGGACAAGTGATTAATGGAATAGAACACCCTATCGCCTATGCGTCAAGACAGTTAAACTCTGCTGAGCAGAATTATACAGTAACAGAAAAAGAACTTTTAGCAGTTGTATGGGCAGTAAAGTATTTCCGATGCTACCTGTACGGACGATCATTCTCCTTGTATACTGATCACAGCGCAATCAGATGGCTGCTGTCGCTAAAAGATCCTTCGAGTAGACTCACTAGATGGGCACTGAAATTGGCTGAATATGACTACAAGGTATTCCATAAACCAGGGATAAAAAATCAAAACGCTGATTGTCTGAGCAGAATTGTGTGCAAGAATACTGTGGAAAGTCTACCTATATTGGATGTGGACAGCATTAAAGAAAATCAATGTAAGGATGAAGAGTGCCAGAGATTGAAAAAATACCCTCAGTTCAAAACAAGTCCACAAGGAGTCATCTATATAAAGAGGCAGGACAGACAACTGATAGTCGTTCCAAGACGGTTAAGAGAGAAGGTTATTCGTTTACACCATGATATCCCGACAGCAGGTCATGGAGGTATCAAGAAGACGATGTTAAGAATCCAAGAAAAGTTTTATTGGCCGAAAATGAAATTAGATGTTGTCTCCTTTATCAGAGCATGTGATCCATGCAATAAAAGAATGGATTACGGAAAAACTAAAGCACCTTTAGGTAAATTTCAAGAAAGTACAGAATTTGGATACCGGATTTCGTGTGACATTGTTGGCCCATTACCCCTAACAAGCTCCAAAAACAAATACATACTGACAGTTATAGATCATTTTACAAGGTACGGAGAGTTTATTGCATTGCCAGACCAAACTGCAGAAACAATAGCCCGAGCACTTGTGCAGAGAGTCATTACGAAGATGGGAGTACCCTGTGAATTAATTACTGATCAAGGCTCAAATTTCACATCCGAAATAATGAAAAGCATGTGTGCTCTACTAAGAATAAAGAAACTTCAAACCACCGCATATCATCCCATGAGCAATGGTAGAACAGAAAGAGTTCATAGATCCATACCCAAGATGCTAAGTCATTATGTCAACCGAAATCAAACAGACTGGGACGAGCTCCTACCAATGGTAAATATGGCTTATAACTCTCAAGTGCATGATTCAACAGGATTTTCTCCTTTTGAGCTAGTCTTTGGAAGAGAGATGAAGACTCCCTTAGAAGATGATCTATTGATCACAGAAGAAGATGATGGTTACCCTGATTATGTCGAAGATCTTAAGATGAAGTTGAATGCCGTAAGGAATTTGTCTCAACAATGCCAAGACCATGCAAGAACCCAGCAAAAGAGACAATACGACAAGAATTCTAAGCTAAATAAATTTGAAGAGGGCCAACGAGTATACCTTCACGTGCCCCAAGTGAAAAAAGGAAGAGTGAAGAAGTTGTCTAGACCATGGAAAGGTCCATACACAATTGTCAAGGTTATATCAGATTTGAATGTCGTACTCCGAATTAAAAGGAAGAATGTAACTGTACATGTGAATCGAGTAAAACCTGTCACCGAGTTTAAGTTGCAAGAACAAGGAAGTAGCCAAAATGATCCAAAAGCTGCTCAGGTAGCAGAAGAAGAAGAACAGGAAGAAATCATTGAAGAGACCGAAGACCATGAAGAGGCATTCAATAGAGTAGCCGGACAAAATGAAGAACAAGACAGGAGAGAACCAAGCCCAGGAACCGCAGAAGAGCGACCAGGCCCTTTTAGATCCATAAGAGATAGAAGAAAACCGTGTAGATTCAAAGACTATGAAGTTTATTAAATAATAGGAATGTATATACATATTGTTATGACAGTGAACGCGTATTGCATCGTTTATTTAGTAGTTAAAAGTAAACGCAATGTATTGAATAATTATGTATTGTTTGTTATTTGAGGATGTTATATGATACACTAAAAATATTCCTCGTTAGTATGTTATGCTTCTTGTCTGATGTGTAAGTAAAAGATGTTTTAGAGTACCACGTACAAAGTAGAATGCAATAGTTACTCCGAATTGAATGGGTTGTATGCGTGAGTATGAATGTTGTATGACTGTGAAACGAATGTTGATGAATGGGTATGCAAGGTGTGTGAATAAAAGCCAAATTAAAGGATCCAAACAATTCAAATGTGTGATTGAGTACACTATAAGGAAAGAAGTTATATCTACGCAGGTTAAGATAAGAAACATAAGATCAAGCTGTACGTAATAAAATAAATTCGAATAAGTCAGGATATTCATGAAGTAAACAATTATTAGGATCTAAATGATGATTTCAGGAATACTTGTACTCTTTGTCGAGACAGGAATGGCAGAGAATGAAATGACACAGGGAATCGTTTTCAAGAAACTTCATGACACAATTATTTCCGAGGATGAATGGAAGATTGTATTAGATTTTAATATGATAGAAATAAGAGACGAACTTGAGTCACTTAAGACATTGTGCACAGACTTAGTTTATTATACGAACACTAGTGTAAATGTGTGGGATGAGGACTTTGCTTTCGAATATAGTAGAATTAAGACCGGGATAGACCAGTATGAATCCGATGTAAGTGACTTATTTAGACTTCTACCTACAGAACGCTCCAAGCGAGGACTAGTTGATGCAGGAGGATATGCATTGAAATGGTTGTTTGGTGTGCCCACTAGCGAAGATATGGAACAAGTTAATAGTAAAGTTGAAGAGATAAAAAAGATTAGCGGATCACTGTTGAGTTCTAGAGAAAACCAAATCACCTTAATGAAAGACATGAATGAAAAGATGGTAACAAATACTAAAGCCATATCAGAGATAATGACTAAACTTACTCATTCAAATAGCATGTTAATCACTTCACTCCAAGGATTCGAACAAGAAAACATTATGCTACATCGTTCATTAACAAAACATTTAAAATCTGTCAGTCTAGCACGTCATTTAGGTCAAACCATAGATGAAGCAAAGTTAAGAATTGTTGAGTTTAGGCAAGCTTTAGAATTAGTAAACACAGGTAGAATAAGCAGCAAATTACTACCACCCCATGAGTTTGTAAACATATTGCTTGACATAGGAAAAGTCATACCTCGTCATTTGAAACTAATTATACCAGTTAATGAAGAAGACGTATTTATGTATTACACCTTTTGCACTGCTCATGCTTTAGCCACCAAGACAGGAATTAGATTGATCGTAACTATACCTTTAAGTTCGCAAGACAGACGTCTTGAACTTTATAAAGTAGAAGTTATTCCATTGTACCAAACAAACCTTCAACATTGGTTAAAATGGAATGTACAAGTTGATTATTTGTTGATCTCCAAAGAGAGACAGTATTATGCACCTATCGATTTTAACACACTAAGTCAGTGTAGACTAAGTCATTTTTATTTGTGTCCTAACTCTATAAATGTATTGCATCATAGCGTTAATGATTGTATATTCGCTCTATTCATGGGATCTAACCTAGTCACAGAAAAATGTTCACGAACCTTAACCATAAATGTAACTTCACCTGTATGGATCCAAAACGGCAATGATTGGATCTATAGCCTAAAGGAACCATATAAAGTCATACTTAATTGTATGAGGAGTTCTGATGGAGAAAACTCAGTTATCTCTCCACCACATCTAGGTTATTTAGAATTAACTTTAAACAAGTCTGGAATATTAAAACAGGCTTCAAGTTGCGCTATCTTTGGTAAATATAATAAGTTATTCTCGAGGACTCAAGGAAATATAAAATATAAATTTGACATTAACCATTTGCACATCCCAAAGATTAATCTGTTGCTATCTCACGAAGAAAATCTAATCTTTAAAAACAGTAGCTTGTTATTTGAAACAATGCAAAAAGTCAAGGACAATCTTAAAGATAATCACATAGAACTAGACCTTAACAAGCTTTTAAATGATACACATGTTTTGTACCCTAGTATCAAAGAAAGTATAGAAACCCCACTGAACTATTTCTACATTATCATAGTTTCAATGTTTATTTTGTTCATTTTGAATAGTGTACTTTGCGTAGTTTTGTTTTGTCACAGGAAAATGCCAACCTGTGCGAGGATGTCCTCAGTTGCTGAGCGGCAAGCCCCAACCATTCGAGTAGAACATGGAACTCCGCTCGCAGAAATTATTCAGGAGTCTTCCTTTGTTCAATTCAATACACCAAGCCCGCCTTGAAGTACGGTATTGTGAAATTCATTGTAGTGCTGAACCAGTCAGGTCAGTGTTGCAAAGACTATATTTGTTATAAATATGTGGGGACTTGCCAAGCTCAAGAAATGTAATGTAGTTAGGAGGACATATATCTTAAGTGATTGTCAATGTCAAGTAGAATTAAATTGTAGATTATAAGAACTTACGCAGCCTAAAATACTATTTTGTCCTTTTAAGTTGTGAAAAAATGATGTAATGTAAAATGTTATCCTATACATTTTTTTTGAAGTATTGTAAATGTTTGTTATATTCTGAGAATCTAAGATGTATCACCATGAAAATTCTGTATGATCCATCTTTCCTGAAAGGGAGAGTGATGTAGCGCGCACGCACACTACTATTTTAATATAGTAATTTTTAGATGGTATTTTAGTAATTATACAGTGTGTAAATTAACTGGACTAACCCAAGTCCCTTTAACCGCGTGATGTGAGGTGACTGACCGTGCTGAGGAAATGCAAGGGTCAGCACCCGTCAGCACGGGTCGGCAGTCGAGTTGAGGGCTCGGAGGTAGGCGGAGGGATTGGCAATGTAGAGTGTGTGAAGTAAGTCTATTTTGGTGGAGTGAGATGCGAACACACCGGTACACATATAGTAGTTTGGGTGCGCCTACGAGTGTTTTAGTGCATTTTGAATATAGATTGGACTCAAACAAAGGAGAAACGTGAGTAATTATTTCAAGACCCTTCTCAACCACTATTCTAAATTTCCCTACGAGCTAGGGTGGTGGCAGCAAAACGCTATCCCTTTTATTAACCATGAGCCTCTCTGGCTAATATCGGAGGGCTTACACTAGGATAATGATTGTTCCCATAAACTACTAGACATTTGAAATCACTACAAATTATTTAGTTGATAATCAGTCCGACGGAAACATAACTATTAATTTTTAAATTTAATATAATTTTGTTTTATTTATGCATTGATTTGATATTAAAATTAAAGTAAATTAGATAGGTTATACATAGTCTAAATCTTTTAATAAGAAATGTGATAAACGTGGTTGATGTAATTCATACTCCATTCACATTCCGCTTTGAGCTCTTAACAACTGAAGTTATTCATCTGAAGCTGTCGTAGGTTCGACTACTGAAATCTGAAGTCTGCACCTACCCGAAGAGATCTAAAAGACCTAAACAGCAAATAAGTACCATCTGCAACAAATGATGAAAGTAGTTATCAATTCGTTACCAATGTATTCTTGATCTTTGAACGCAATTATTCCAATAGGTTCCATAAAAAATAATGGTTGATGATGGTTCGAATCCGTCATCTAAAGCCAATTGGCGAAAGACGTTCTAACGTTTTCTTCAAACTATGCTATGGTTATTTTAATTATAATTCTAATAAATAATTACTTCAGGGGAAAAAACTGCAACATAGACGACACCCATCAAATTCAATGCAAACTAACTAGGCCATTACTTTTAACTAAACCTGGTGGACATAAGCAGAACTAGTTTTACTATTCGCCTGGAGGCCAACAGTTAAACTACCACTATTGGTTATTTTGGCCCGATTTGACAAAGAAACATAAATATTAAAATTCAGCATTCAGCGTGGCAGTTATCTCATAAGGCAATGATCTAATGAAGCAGTATCATTAGATAAGTTGTCTTTATAAAATAATTTTATAATCGTGTTTTGCTGTTTTCACAACAATAAAATTAACTTTTTCTTAGTCACGTAAAACAACTTTTCTAAGGTGACACCTGAGGTCTCAGTAGGAGATCTCATCTTGTTCTTTGTTAGTTGCCAGCCTCGACTGTGCAGTCAGTTGGTTCTACAGACAACCCACTCCTGACAGTTCTCTTACAGTAGTACAGTGTTTGACACATGACTAGTCGTATCATGAGCTCCATGTGCTTAGAAAACACATACAGTGTAATATACTGTATACATATTTACAAATAGATAATATTACTAATAGAGGAAACAAAGTAGTAGCAAAGTTTCGATATTTCGTGAATTTATGCTTAAAAGAAACAAATCCAAATTTATATATATATAAACCTATGTATAGAATATATATATATATATATATATATATATATATATATATATATATATATATATATATATAACATAACACAATAATAACAAATTAATCAATTATGCCTACAAACATAAGATGTGCACAGTTTTACTGATGATTTTATTTAGCTCACATAAAGATTTCAACATATTACACAGGCATTTACAACAAGCCAGAATAGGGCTTTTTGGTTATTTTGAATTGTCACAATTTAAAGTTAAGAAAAGTAGTGCAATAATTTTTAAAACGGAGCTGCCATTTTGTACTGGGTTCAGATGGTCAGCTTTAGTTTCTACTATTATTCTTCTTTTATCAAGACATTTTAAATTAGGTATTACTTAATGGGTCATCCAATATAAAACAAATAAGCCACTCCCTCCCTAAAATACCATTTTTTTATGGGCAAAGTTGTAACAGTGACTTAAACATTCACTTCTATTTCCTAGAAAGATTTTCCATGTTCCATGCCTCCATCTTTATCTGACGAAAACTAAACAAAGTGCATCCATACTTTGAACTCACACCGTACAGTGTGAAGTTAATTATCTTGTCGTGAAGATCGTTTATTATTGCACAGCTTTCACGTGTTTGTATAATAAACTATGCACAATATTACTCTAATCTCAGTACCTCATTTATCCCAGCAACTTGTCATGAATTCATCACCATAGTATTCAGTGGACACCAACAGTAGAGGTAACAGTGAGAGTGTTGTCAGCATAGATTTCCTCATTTAGTATTATTATTTTTTTGGAAAATATGTTAATACAAAGAAAAAACACGTCCTATGAGAACAAAGAGTCTTTTTAGGAGTTTTGTAGGGACGAATATTACCATATCAGAAACTTATAATGCATGGAACCTTAAACATAATTTATTACTATTCACCGGTTAATCACATTGCTATCTGTGTCAGCCCACCCTTCCCCCCCACACACACACTTTACGTAAGAAGACAGCGAAACATATCGTTATATTCTACTGTAGACACAATGTTTTGTCACATTAGAGGAGTTTGACGCTATGGGACAAGAGTAGAGCACCCATTGTATGAGTCACTTAGGTTAGAAGGTGTCATATAATTCGCTGGAATGTAGAGTGTGTCTTAAAATAACAAAATATTACTTTCCAGTCGTTAGGATAATCAACTCAATTATTTGCACGGCAAGTGAATGCATAACTTGACCTCATTCTACAATTTGTTACAGAAAATGTTTGACAAAATTTAGTTAGTAATGAAGTATAAAATCACTGAAAACATCTTAACCAGTCATGTTGTATTCATAAAAAATATAATTGTTAGTACAATAGTGGAATAGGTTAAACATTTTGTACAACACAAACTTCTAATCAAATATTAGTTTTAAAATCAGAGGTAACAAGTGACCCTTCTAGAATGGTTAAAGCTACTCATTTCGACGGTCTGGTAACAGAAAGCTTAGTATAATTGTTAGCATGTAGTAAAGCAATGTGCAGTGATCCTAATATAGTATTATATTGCAACGAAAGAATAAATTTTGCCAATGGCCATCAGGCGAACATTATTGTTAGTTCAGCTGATGTCCGACAGGTTACTGGCTGAGATAGTTTGAACTGTGAAGGGTAGGTGCGCCTTTGTCATTCTCTTGTTCTCAGTGCTAAACAGCCATCGTTAATAAAAATTAAAATACAAACGTTAAATAAAATTGTTAACTTAATTTATTATTTTATAATTTAAGGTTAAAAAGAATACTTTGCTTGTCGTAAAATAGAAATAGTAATCGAACAACAACTATAACGTTATTTACAAACGTTCTCGTTCACAGAAGTACGTGTAATATGTTAATAAACAATGTCATTTCATCATTATAGTGTGGTTGATGCGGCGTTGTCCATGTTTGTTTATTGATCAAATTTTGAAAGCTGTAATCAGCCATTCTTACCTGAATGCTGAGCTACAGCTCGTTATGTAAATCGCTTTCTATTACACTACCTAAATATTCGTTATCCAGTTAACTTAAACGATATCCTAAAGTTAACTTAAATAACTTGCTTCGATAACAGTTTCTGACATGGTAATATTTGGCCATGAAAACCTCCTAAAAAGACTTTGTTCGGCTAACACATGAAAGCCGTGCTATAAGGGCTTGTTCACATGAGCGCGACGTGTCGCGCGACACGCCGCGCGACAGAAAAATGGCTCCGTAAACATTCGGCGGCCGAATGAGCAGCAGAACGGGCGGCCGACAACTAGTGCACTGCCGGTATGGAAATAGGAAATATGAAGTGGAAGAGGCAACATGTCTCTATATTTTGTACCGTCGGTACAAAATTCGCAAACAACGACAAAGGCAGTGGTGGGTGCATCCAATTTTATTTTTTGATGCTTTGTAAGTTACTTATTTTTAATATTCTTCATTTCTATACCTCTGGCTTTTCTAAACACATTGCATTTGGTATAGTTAATCCAAAGGCTATATAATGAAAAATTTACCAAATTACTTTATTGCTCTAAATATAAAACTAGCACTTATCCAACTGCTTTTTCTCTTCAACTGTGCTTTCAGTTTTAGAAAATATATCTACAACTTCCTCCCACGCAGATCTCTTTAAAACCCTGTTCTTGTAATCTGGACTTTCAAGATCCCACAATGCTCTTCTCTTTTCAATTTCATCAATAAAACGTTCGGTGTCAAATGGGTCTTGCTCCATCTCCATATTCACTCACCAATATCACTACTGGACTCGGCGTGTGTACGCTCCAATACAAAACAAGCAACTGAAGCAGCGCTAAAGTCGCGCGGTTGACGCGTATACTACGAGTCGCGCGACACAACTAGCGGCAGGTTCAGCGGCGCGGCGCCATGTGTATGCTGCCATAGTTATACGTTGTCTTTTAGTCGCGCTCATGTGAACAAGCCCTAACACACAAACCACACGATGAGCTAATTACCTATACATACAGTGTGTGAAAAGTATGGATACACTCTGTTCAGTAACACTACGTCTCGAGATCTGCAGTCTGTTCTCTTCATCAGGTAAATGATTTACCAAAGATAATTAGATAGATTTTTATTCATCGTCAAATTATTATTTTTCAAGATACAAAACAATCGAAATATTTTCTAATTTTAATTTCATATAACGTATTTAACATAGCCAAATATAGTAATATACAATATTTGTAATGTCACCTTTGAGAATTTTGTCACTAACTTATGGGAACAGTACCACACCCCTTGTATGATTATCTTAGGTTGGAAGGTGTCATCTAATCCAATCGAAAGTCAGACTTACTGTGTTTCTAAGAATGGCAACAAGTTATTTACTAGTCATTAGGGTCATTAACTAGATTGATTAAGCGAGAAGTCGTGAATGGAGTGTATGAATACCCTCTAAATTTGTATCATAGCTATAATCTATGATTAATTTCAGTTAGTACTGTAATAACAATTATAACACTAATAACACCTTTACCTTTCATGATGTAATAATCTAGGTTAATAGTGTAAGTTAAATAGTTGATAAATAAAGGAATATGTATATTAAAAAAACTTGTAGTACAAAGTTTAACCTAAGTATTTACTTTCAATATCTAAGGAGAAATCATACTTTTATTATCTTGGATGGGGCTACGTCATTGTGGCGGAAAGGTCTCAGAAAGCTTCTTATGATCGTTCGTAACTTGTCCTCAAGCATTGTGTACTGGTCCTAATATTATGTGTCCACAAAAGAATAACTTCTCCCTATGGCCACCAGGTGGACAGTACAGTTCCTGGTGTCAATAATTATTCGAGAGTAACTCGTTCTTTAAGGTAATACTGAATAAATATTTGAACGTAAAAGCAGTAAGGTCCATTTTTTGGTCTCTTTCTGCTTAGCATAATGTAAAACGCTCCCGTTCCTAGATTTACTTCTACTATCTTTATAAATAAATACCTATTCATAGTATATATAGTGTTCTATTAGGGATTTATTTATTAAATTTGGAAGCTGTAGTCAGTCGTTCTTACCTGAATGCTGACATACAGCTCGTACGGGTGATAGGATATACCGGGTTTGTAATAGCCTAATACCAAATTAATGTACTTAGTAAAATACTGTAAATGTGTGTTTTTATTTTTACAAACATTTTTACTAAGTTTTTATATTTTCTTCGTGGACTAAAAAAGTTGTAATGTTAATGACACTAAAGTTTTTAATTTTATCTTTGTAAAGTTAATTACCGAGTAAAAAATAAAAATACAATAAAGGAGGGTGTTCAGAAATACAACAGAATAAAGATCTTAATTAAAATCCACATGATGGCTTAGACCGATTACCCGCTTTCAAACGATAATTGGAAAGTGACTTGTGTTGTTTAAATATCTCAGGTCTTTGAACACTTGCACGCACTTTGGTGCACTTCAATGTATACATGATAGGTCAAAATCACAATTAAATGACAAATTAAAAGAATATTATGCATCACAGCAGTTAAGTGGCTTCCACGTCACATTATGCTAAGCTAGAAAGACCAAAAAAGTGGACTTAAATGCTTTTACGTTCAAATACAAATTCAGTATTACCTCAAAGAACGAGTTTCCCTCGTATATTTCATTACACTACAGTTAGGCTAATAGCGGTTATAACATGGTGAACCAAGTGAACATACCTACAAACTAATATTCACAATCATATAAAAAAGCAACAGATCTAACTGAGTACTAAGAGCAAAATCACGGATTAGAACACGTTCCATTGAAAATATGTATAATATCACAATTAAATAAACATAGGGCTGGGGAAACTAATGCAGTTTTTACTTCCGAATAGTATATACTCTTCTGTTTATATATAGTGAACATGGATGCGATCAACAAATAATGCCACAATTATCTAAAAAATGAGGATGGTTTAAAATGTAACATTTTTTGGGCACTGTGGATACTCATCCCTCAAAAAACGAGATCCTATGAAACGATATATTTCATAGAAATTTTTTGTATACATTCAGGAGACAGGTTAGAGTAACCTAGCATTCTATTGAAATAAGTTTAATTCATTTAGCATATCTAACCGCTTTTCCCCGGATTTGCTTTTAGGGTGTGGCGAATCTCACGGAATTATTTTGATTGTTTATTATATTAAGACTATTATCACTACTGCGATTTGACCTTAAGTTTGCCGATTTATAGGTATTACTTCTGTAGCTGACGCTGTGTCCCTTGTTTTTATTTAGGCTTAATACAGATTGAGTTTTCCTTATACCGAAACTTTCGCTTTTCCCTCAAGTACCGCCTTCAGTTAATGGTGGAAACGTATTATTAGTTCCTAATGTAAGGTAATTTTCTGTAACTAAATGTATCGTAAGCTCGATAAATGTTATGAGATTCTTAGTAATACGCACATTAAAATTTTACCTTAAAATTTGACCTTTGACATTTATATCGATAATATTACATTATTGAGTAAACTAGGGTCGCGATTTAGAATTACTACTATGTGAACCGTAGCAATGTATACATTTTAAAGGAGCCTGACCTTTATCTGACATATCAACTCTCTCCGCAATTTTTACACATTCTCTCATTCTCACGAGGTGAATTTGCTACATGCCGTAAACAAAACATAGAAAACATTGATTTGTGAGTTTTTTAAATACGTATACCTTAATTAAAACATAGTTTACTTTCAGTTACGAGGATAGTTTATCTGAGTTGAATGTAAACTTACAGAATGTGAGTAAGTTCCTATAATTGTACAGTACTATAGTAATAATAATCTACATGAGTCATACAGAATGTTCAAGACAGGATAAAACAAAGGAAAGATATGTACTAATATTGTCTGTAAGCTCAATTTCAATGAACCTTATCAGATTAGTGAAATTAACCTCATTAAGATTGTAGTGTGTTCGTTATACCTAACATTATTTTACTGTGTACGTAGTTTTATTTGTAAACAAATACGTTACTACCATGCCCATATGTTTTTTTAGATTTAAAAAATTTAAATAGATTGTTTACCACCTAGAAAGAATAATTTAATAGAAAGACTAATAACTAAACGTAATATTATAATTACGGTTTAATCTACAGCAACTAAACAATCGTCGACGTAAATAACGAGCTAATAAAACTTTAAAAGTTGTGTTGAAAAAAATATACAATTAATTGTGATTTACAAGTGATATCTCCTATTTCTCATCTCAACGCAAATTTTATGTTTTATTAAGAAATATTGTATAGAAAATAAACTGATAATTTTACTATTGCGTGTGATTCATATGTTTTGTACCAGCTTGTTAATGATTATATTAAATAGCTTTTCAGATTACTTACAAAATTGCTAACTAATAATAAAAATATATCAGAACATAATACACGATATGATTATATTTTCCATGGTATTTATACATTTTCGTAGACTAAGTACCCGTTGCGGTTGCAGCTGAAAGATTGGCAGGAACATTTACGTTGGTGCCGAACTGTTCTCAAACAACGCTAAAAATCTGTTACCAGGCAATCTCTCAAGAGTTAAAGCAAACGTGTTAATAAAATTACAACTTGTAGATTGGAGATTTTGTGATCATGATAATTTTTTTTGTGATATAATTGTCACACCTTTATATATTTGTTTTAATCTAACATTCTAAATAATTTTTAATATACTGTATATATTTCTGACATTTCATTGCGAATTTATTAACAAAAAGTTTCAATAAATTATTTATAGTAAAAACGTTTGTGACACAAGAAATACTGAACAATCAAATACTATTCTCTATAAGATCAATATCATTAACATCCAAGTGAAATTATCACTGTGTTATAACATAGACATCTCATGCGTCAGTCCCTCCCCTCACCACAACACTAGAATGCTCCTTGTAAATCAGACTGTGGACATATACCACTACAGAAATATAATATTTGTTATGTCAAATAATTTCTGATTATATGAAATATTTGCCGCTCTGTTCGTATTATTTACTGATACGAGTTTCTTTATTTGCATATAATATTAATAACACCGTACAGAATCTTTCCTTCTGACATTTAGCGCTAAACTATGAGAACTGTGCAGCATCCATTGTGTGACTCTTAATTTTATCTATAAGAACATTCATTGATTAAGTTTAATAATAAACATAAACGATAGTATCTCTCTATCTATTAACTTGATAAATTATCCCGGTGATATGAAACAATGGTTTTCAACAGAAAAAAATAATAATTACAGTTTTTATCAAACAACTTTGCTTAAATCAAAAATGTACTTTTTGAATAAAAATCTCAGTTGTGTTGGATTACCACATAAATGTTAGTTCACGTCTTGTCCACCAGGTGAAAGGCCGAATTAGTTTTCACTCACGTCGTTAGGGGTGCTCTTGTACCTATACGTGTCCACTGGAGTAAATAATTATTAGTATTTAAATTAAATATTTAAAACTTTAATAAATAAAAAAAATTTTTATATATAACTATTATTATTATTTAACTATATATTGTTTGTATACTTTAAAATACATAAATACAGAGCAATAAAATTAAACAATTTTAAAACCATCTCGCTTGAAGATTGAAAAGTAATGTATTTATATATTTAATAATTTATATCTTACAGCGGATGTGTTGCCACTTTTGAGACATCGAATATTATTTGGAGGCTGCTCTCAATCATTCTTATATGAATGTTGATCGCAGCTCGTGATTTAAAGGGTTTAGATACTGTAAAGGTACTACATGGGAATAGAGGTGGGCCAAACGGCTACTTGGCTGTAACCGCTACATCGGCTCCGGCTACTTTGAAGTAGCGGTTACAAGTAGCCGCTTCGGCTACTCTAGATTTCGGAGCTGAAATCCTTGTTTATTGTAGCGATTACTTGTAGCCATGTAGCAGTAGCAGTAACTGTAACTATGTTCAGTTTGGTTTTTGGCAATGGAATAACTACATTAACAAATATTGCTTGAAATTTAATTTTTTGTAACGTTCAAGTTGAGTTTATGGTTATTATAGGTCGCCAAACTTAAAATCTTGGCGTTGAGCTATTGTACTGTTAATTAAATAATAAATTTAACTTTTAAACTTCAATATGAAGCCGATTTGGTTTGTTTACTACTGAGTTTGTAGCGTTTGCCACCATGCGCGCCAGTGTCGTACTGCTTTGTCACATGTTACCACTGCAGCAGTAGCAGGTAGCGCGCTAGTAGCTGTAACCGCTTCATGGCCCGATCCGAAGCGGCTACTTTCGCACCAGTCGAGTAGCGGTTACAAAGTAGCGGTTCCAGCTACTTGAAGCCATCTCTACATGGGAAGGTTATCTTTAAACCAATCGTGTAACAGGCAGCAGGATGTAATAGGTGTGAACTGGAGTAGGACAGGATGTATTAGGTTTGAAATATAATATAACGAACAAAGTTTTACATTGCAAGTTGAAACGCCATTATGGGTTAATCTATCAAAGTTTGCTTCCAGATGAAGTAAATATCTAAATGTTTTCTACCTCATATTCTAGTATTGGCTTACATCTTAAATCCTTAGTTGTCACAATTGCAGCAGGAGACACTTTACCATTTTTGTTAATATCTTGCCATGTACCACAATGAACTTTATAAAAATGCTTTTAATATTTCCATCTTCGAAATTCCAAGTTATTTAGGCCAATCAAAATCATCTAAGATATGTATACGATTGGATGCATGGGGATCCATGTGTAAAATCGCATTCCAAAGAGTATACATTGTGTATAAAACAAAATACATTAAAACAAACCTATAAAATAAACATACAGAGAATCATCCTTCTTGCAGTTTAAACTGTAGTAAGTTTATATGTACGTTTTCAATTTCTTTTAATATTCCTTAAATACTCTTGTATCTGTTACATATTACTTGGAAGCTGCATCCGGTTATTTTTACATAAATGTTGAACTGCAGCTCGTTACGATGAAAATATTTAAGTTGAAGACTGTTAGTTTGTTATATTTCCTATTTTTTTAATTGTTTACATTACAATACCATTGAGGGATTTATTCATTAGTAATTATAGATATTTATGATGTAATAATTTGAAAACATAAAACATGTGGTTTTAACACCCAAACCTAAATTGTGTGCTACTTAAAACACAAAGGATGACCTCAATATTAGGTTTTAATATGCAGCAAGAGATACGTTTGATACCATACTGTATCGTTGGTTTGAATATTGCAATGCTGAAAATGTCAAGATGTACGTGATAGGCATAAGAAAGCATATTATGGATTCCATAAATACCTAATGTAAAACTGCAAATGTGGTTATTCTTTCTTCATTCATTCTTATATGTATGTTGAGTTGCATCTTATCTAGACATAATATTTGAAATGAAGTTGTTATCTTTTGAATAGTATAAATTTTTTGGGTATACTTTATTTTTATTATAATTATATATATAATTTTTTATAATTGGTGATGGTGAAAGGATAATCGCTTGTACGACATTCATTCCGTACACTGTTAAAATATTCTTTAAACAGTTTAGTTTATTGTAAATACGGATTAAAACCCGCAAACGAATGCATCCGCTGGTTGATGGTTCTACAGAAGTACCCTGTGTTACATAATGGTTAAATCATCACGTTAACACCCCGCGTTGAATGTCGACTTACAGAGTCGCCGATCGTGGGCACAGCCACGCAAGTACGACTTAGAACGTCTTTCGCCGATTGGCTGTAGATGACGGATTCGAACTATCATTAACCATTATTTTTTACCCTGTTGGATTAATTGCGTCCAAAGTTAAAACATATATTGGTAACGAATTGATAAGTACTTTCATCATTGGTTGCAGAAGGTAATTATTTACTGTTTAGGTCTTTTAGATCTCTTCAGGTAGGTGTAGACTTTAGATTTCAGTAGTCGAACCTGCGACAGCTTCAGATGAATAACTTCAGTTGTTTCGAGCTCAAAGCGGAATGTGGTTTGAGTATGAATTAAATCAACCGCGTTTATCACACTTCTCATTAAAAGATTTAAACTATGTATAACCTATCTAATTTACTTTAATTTTAATATGCAAATCAATACATATATAATAAAAAACATTTTTATAGTAAATTTACAATGTACTAGTCATGTTTCCATCGGATTGATCATCAACTAAATAATTTGTAGTGATTCCAAATGTCTGCTAGGTTATGGGAACAATTATTTTCCAAGTATAATTATTGATGACAATTAACGCTAAACTGTCATTGTTCATCGTGATTATTTACACATCATGTTTATAAGTGTTAATAGTAAAGAATATTATCAAATTACTAATCTTTATAAAACTAATTATGTAACAGTTCATTTTTTTAGATATTGGCTGGACTGCTAGTTCGGTTCTTGTCCACCAGGTAGAAGACCGAGTTAGTTTACACTTAGTCTGCTAGGTGACGCCCTAATAGTTGTTTTCTTTCTTTTGAGGAGAATTTTTATTAGTATTTAAATTAAAAATTAAATTATATCTTAAAAAAATAAATTGAAAATATAGTACTAATTTCAATACACACAATTTAATTTGTATACAGTACAAAATAAATTAAAACCCAGTTAAAAGACAAATTAATATAATTACCGACTGCATATTTAATTGTAGTATTTTTATATACTTATTCATGTCATAGGAATATTATGGATTTATTTTTAAGAATATACTCTTATTATTTGGAAGCTGCGTTTATTCATTTTTACCTAAATGTTGAATAGCAGCTCATTACGATGAAAAGTTTTGAGTTAAGAAGCGTTACTTTAGTATTAGTATGTTAACTTTTTAAACAATCATATAAATAGCAAAACCATTGAAGCACTTAATTGTTATTAATGACTATTTAAAATAAAAGTAATAGCTTGAAAACCTAAAATCTGTGGTTTAAAGAGCCCAAAACTTCATAAATTTTTTGTTGCTTAAAATACAAAGACTAACCTCAACATTAAATCTATATTTTTTATGGATCAATAAGTTTGACAACGTACTGCATCGTTAAACTTGATATTTTAGAGCTGAAAATTTCAAAATACACATTAGCAATAAGAAATCATATTAAAAATCTTGTACAAATGTAATAGAAAACTTAAAATGCATGTTTCGAAATCCGTAAATACCTAATGGAAAACTGTAAATGTGTTTACATGTACAAAATTAACACGCCTACGGTACACAACAATTTCAGATATCTTACCTACGTTGAGACCAGTTTCTGAACCCCGCAACTTCCCATAGGGGCATCATAGGGTAGAGGAAAAGTCCAAATTTAGGACACAGCTTACCTTTGTACACTGAACTTTTAAATGCTATTTTAAACTTTTTAATCAATGTAAATGTAGAAACAATTATAGTACTCAAATTCTAATATATTTTATTAATTCAACACATTTTCTAAAATAATAAAATTCGTGACATTCATAATATGGTTTAATACAAAATTCTACGAAAGACACAAACAATTGTAAAATTTAAAAAGGAAATCTGAAAAAAATTATTTATGTCCACTACGTGGCAGGTCGAGTTAGTTTAGCGTTTGGCCTGACATCAGTAGAAGCGCTCTTGTAGCCGTACAGTTCGTCTAAGGTTATTAGAATTTTAATTAAAAAGTAAAAACTTTCCTAAATGACTTGAAATGATAGTCATATTATTTTAAGGTAAAAATACCAATTGATTGTTTTATAAATAAATAAGAGAAGAACAATACTATAAAATATAACTAAGACAATCCCGTTTGTAGATTTAATTGTAGCATATATAATGTAGGTTATACAACGATAGATTTTATATCGTGTCGTGCTACTTTTATATATTATGTTAATCACTTTATTTTAAAGCTGCATTCAGTCATTTTTATCTAAGTGTTTAATTTCAGCTCATGAATTAAAGAATGGTGTTTAATTATGATATTGCTATAAACGATTATATAAGTACCAATACAAATAACCTTATGAACAAATAATGGCTGGATTACAAAATATACACACACCAATAGACAATTTAAATAATACTGTATGTGAGAACAAAACACAACGTAAAAATTATAAATTAACGCACTGTATTTACATTAAGTAACAAATACTATTTAAAACATATAAAGCACAACATATTTAAATTAAACTATCGTGAACAAAATAGTTACAATAGGATTTTAAGAAATTAAATAAATTTCCATTTGTGTTTAAAATACCATTTTATTAACAACTTTATCACCCACGTCACAGTCATTTTTATCTAAGTGTTTAATTTCAGCTCATGAATTAAAGAATGGTGTTTAATTATGATATTGCTATAAACGATTATATAAGTACCAATACAAATAACCTTATGAACAAATAATGGCTGGATTACAAAATATACACACACCAATAGACAATTTAAATAATACTGTATGTGAGAACAAAACACAACGTAAAAATTATAAATTAACGCACTGTATTTACATTAAGTAACAAATACTATTTAAAACATATAAAGCACAACATATTTAAATTAAACTATCGTGAACAAAATAGTTACAATAGGATTTTAAGAAATTAAATAAATTTCCATTTGTGTTTAAAATACCATTTTATTAACAACTTTATCACCCACGTCACCATTAATTACCCAATAAACAATAAGCACACAGTCACAAATGCTGTACCGTATTCATCCGTGTACTGATTAATTGATAAGAGGTGGAGAGTCAGAGGGATGGGTTACGGAAAAGAACTATGCCAGTTGAGACAAGAACGTACCGTCCGTAGGCTATATATAGTGATCAAGAATTTCAAACCAGCCCCGAACCAATTAAACGAAATTCTATAATCGTATTGTTAATTTTGTTTATTCTTCTTAGATATATAATTTATTAATGTTACATTATTATATAATATCTCCAGCTAATAGCAAACAATATAACTACCGTTTAGATAAAAATATTATAATTTATTTAAATAACGAATCCCCATAGTTTACAGAAGCGTAATTTTTAAAGTTCGATACTGGCGTAACTAAAATAACTTATTAGAATAAACGACTAATTCAAGTACAGACTAAGTGTGAACAATTAGTTCACTTACTAAAAATGTGTCTGGAGAAAACTTACTCTTAGGACTAACTAAAAATAACCAATAAGAATAAATGACTATTTTAATCTGTGAAATTAATTAAGTAATAGACAACTAGTCTGTAGAAAATTTGGTCTTAAGACTAATTTAAAATAACCGATCAGAATACATTACTACTTCAAGTATAGACTAAGCCTGTACAATCAGTTAACATATAGAAAAGTTAGTCTGTAGGAAAATAATAAGTCTGCACATATTTATATACTTAGTATATACAGGAAATAGTTATTTATTCTAATAGATCATTTTTTTATTAGTCTTAAGACTAACTTTTCTATATATATATATATATATATATATATATATATTATATATATATAAAACAATCATAATTACCTACACAAATCAAATTTGCACAGTTTGCTGATAGTTTATAGCTCACATAAAGATCACAACACAGTGCACAGCATATAAAACAAGACAAGCCATATTAGGGCTGGTAGACCATTTGCACTATTCCATAATGGGGTAAAGAGCAAAGTTGTAAAAATGTTTAAAAAGTTCACTTCAATTTCTTAAAAAAGTGTCCCAAGTTCCATATTTGTCCATCAAAAACTGAACAGAAAGTATCCATACTTTTAACACACACTGCATATATAGGCAATTAGCTTGTCCTGGAAACCGTTTATAATAGCACAGCTTTTATGTATTTTTATAGTCGTCTATCTGCATTACAACAAAACACAATTTCACTAACCTCAATACTTTCATATATCCAAGCGACTCATCATGAATTCATCACCGTAGTACTCAGAGTACTCCAACATAGGGGTAACAGAGTGAGCGTTGTCAGAATAGCTTTCCTCATTATTTATTTAGTAAAAAAGTATTTGTTATTTATTTAGTAAAACATGTTAATACACACAACAAACACGTCCTATGAGAACAAAGAAAGTATTCTTAGGAAGTTTTAGGCCTACTATTCTATTAACATATCAAAAACTGTTATCAAAACAATGCTGACTAGATATCGTTTAAGTTGATTGATTAATGATTAATTACCATAATGTAATATGAAGACATTTATGTAATAAGCTGTGGCTTAGCATTCAAGTAAGAATGACTGATAACAGCTTTCAAAATTTAATCTTACAATGGCAGAACACCTTGGAGTCTTCTTCAACCTAACAACAAACTACATGATTTATAAAGATATTACACGTAAATCTGTGTACGAGAACGTGTGTAAATACGTTACAGTTGTTGTTCTATTACTATTTATTTTGCACAACAAACAAATTATTCTTTTGAGCAGTTAATTATAAATTAAAATTTTATGATAAAATTGTTTTATTAGTTTTCATATTTATTTTATTTAACGTTGACTGTTAAGCACAAAGAACGTGAAAACACTCAAGGCGCACCTACCCGTCACCGTATAAACTAACTCAGCCAATAACCTGGTGGAGAGGAACTGAACTAGCCATACGGTTTTTCTAATGGCCATTGGCAGAAGTTATTCTTTTATTGTAATATAATATTAGGATCAGTGCACATTGCTTTACTACAGGCTAACAATTATACGAAGCTTTATGTCATCAGATCGCCGAAATGAATAGCTTTAACCTTTCTAGAAGTGTATATTGTCACCTCTGATATTAAAACAAAATATTAGAGTTGAAGATTGTGTTGTACACAATGTTTATATAAAAGATGAGCTATTCCACTATTGTACTAACAATTATGTTTTTTATGAATACAACATGACTGGTTAAGATGTTTTCAGTACTTTTATACTTTATTACTAACTAAACTTTGTCAAAAATATTTCTGTAGCTCAAGTTATGCATTCACTTTCCGCATAAATAATTTAGTTGATTATCCTAATGACTTGAAAGTAACCCTTGTATTATTCTGAGACACACTCTGACATTCCAGCGAATTAGATGACACCTTCCAACCTAAGTGGGTGCTCCACTGTTCTCACATAGCGTCAAACCTCTCTAATGTGACAAAACATTGTGTATCTACACTTGACTATACCAAAAGTTTGCTATGTGCCGCTGTCTTCTTCAGTAAGGTATGTGTGTGGGGGGGTCTGACACAGTTAGCAATATGATAAGCCGGTGACCAATAATAAATTATGTTTAAGGTTCCATGGATATTAAGCTTCTGAGATTGTAATATTCGGCCATACAAACCTCTTACGAAGACTCTTTGTTCTCATAGGACTTGATCTTGTGTGTTTTATATATGTTTTATCAAATAAATAATACTAAATGAGGAAATGAGGAAAGCTATTCTGGCAACGCTCACACTGTTACGCCTACTGTTGGTGTCCACTGTGTACTACAGTGGTGAATTCATTATGAGTCTCTGGGATATCTGGGGTACTGAGATTAGAGTAATTGTGTCTAAAATAATGCACATAGTTTATTTTACAAATACATGAAAGCTGTGGTATAATAAACGATCCTAACGACAAGCTAATTAACTGTACGGTGTGGGTTGAAAGTATGGATGCACTTTGTTTAATTTTTGATGGATAAAGATTCGGGTTCGAGTCCCGGCGGAGCAAGTATTTTTTGTGATTCAATGTTAATTAAAATTGAATTAGGCTATTGGCACTTATACAAATTTAATGAATGTAAACAAGTCATTTTACAGGTATTTATTTGCTTTTCCGATCCTATTTTAGTTAATTTTTGTCATATCTTGTTTTCATGTTCAGGTAAAGGTTTTTATTTAAAGTGTATTAAAAGGAGATGATTAAAATGAATGACAATTATAAATAATTTCAAAATTTTGTAGGATTAACTAGTACACATTGTTTAATTGTGTTGGTTCTATATGAAATATTACTGTATATGGCAGCTTCCCACATGCGCACACCTTAAAACATAATCTGTTGGCAGGAAAAAATCTAAACCACTTATTTTTAACCCTTTAAGTGGCAGTAGTCTGGCACTTTGAAAAAATGAGCCAATTTCTTTATAGGATGGTTGTAATGTTGCCAAATATGACTAAAAAATAATTTCAAAACAATTTTATTTGTTTTTGTGTTTTTTTTGGGTGCGAAATTAATATCCCAGCGAAACATAAGCAACCTGCATTTATCCATGTGTGGTGTATGATTTACTGGGATATATTTTTCCCACTTTTTGGATATTAGAGGAATTGAATGAAGTAATTTAGTCATATGCATAATATTTTAATAATAACAGCAAATATTAATTATAATACTATTACAAACATTATTACTAAAGATAAAAAACACTTTGAAACACAATAACGTATTGTGGGGCTCGTTTTGTAGCCTTTTTCATCTAGTTTTGGTGGAATGGAGTGAAACAATCCTTGCAGAGAGCAACGTTACAAGTCGGGCAGACCATATTGCTCCTCTTCTCCTTGGCCTTTGTAGAACAATATGCGCACCTCCTATAATTCTCAATTTTTTGGGATAGATGTGCACCTACATTTGAGTGCCGATCAGCATTTTGAACAGTCGCTGGTTCTTTTGTACTATTCCTTTTTCTCCCCTATCCTCTTCATGGAGAAAATCCTTTCCGAAGTCTTGAAGAAAAACTTCCAATGAGGCCATTTACAAGAGCAGATCTATAGTTTAGGTGTGTGATTGGTTTGTTCTTTTTTGTTTTAAAATCATGTGAGTACATGATTGTAAAACTTAGTAATACATTTATCATTAAATTTTTTCTGCTATAGTCTACAAGGTGGGAGACAATATTTGACAAAAAGAGAGTCTAATTAGTGTTAAAATTGTCAGGAAGTGAATACATTTTATGCAATTATAAGCTGTAACAAAAATTCTAGGCATAAAATGATATAGGCCTCAACCTCGTAAAACATTCCTGTCTAAGTATGCAGGCTTACAGTGACGGCTAAATATTAACTTTGCCAAATGTGCTTGGACTAAAGTGGTAATACCCTTTTGAAAACTATAATTTGCTGAATATATTGATGTATAATACTGTGTTATCTAACTCTTCCAAGTGTGTAAGAAAATATTACAAACTCCAGCCAAAAACATAACCTGCAAATCTAGCCTAGTGTCTTGCAACACAATAGTTTTCACTCCAATCATAATACATGAGAAAATGTATACATTATATCATTAAAATAATCCTAATTGATCATAGATATGTTTAGTAACCTTCAAAATCTGCAATGTTACACCAGTCATCTATTATCTTGATATAAAAAACAAAGATCCAAGAAGAATCTGTAAGTTAGTTGTCCCAGAATGCCAGTGGGATAATAATTTCCCACTTTTGAATTAATAGCTGACTGGCTTTACTATTTATTGTCAGCTGAAAGAAACCTACTTCTCCATAGAGATATGTTTATTCATTGAAGGATTCCAAAGTGGGAAATTATTATCCCAGTGATTTCTTGAGCTTTAACAAATAGTCCAAAGCAAAACATGGTGGGAAATAATTCACCCACTATCACTTAAAGGGTTACAAAAATTTATAAAATATATAACTCTAAAGTACATTTAAAAATATAATTTTGCAATACAATCAAATTCTTTGTATCTCGCTATTCAAAACATGTTTAACTGTGGTTGTAGAATATATTATAGAATCTACTATTTAAAAGTAAAAACTAATACTGACCCAGACGCTCAATATCATTTTACTATTTTAAAATGAAGTTTTAGCAAAATAATATATTTAAAATCGATATAACACAATTCTTGATCTTCATACTGGGATATTTCAGATGTTTATTTTTTCAATGAGGTCTTCATGTATTTGTGATAACATGTGTTTGTTTACTAGTCTATTGTGTTAATTACACATTTTAATTCTAAAATTATGTACTTTTAACCTCATGAACTTTGCTTTTCTTGTTTATACCCTTATAATACATGGTTTCTAAAAATGTGGCTTTGTCAAACACAGGCATGCATGCATGCAAGTACAGACATGGTTGTAAAAAGCCCTTTTTTGAATCAGGTGGTACCAAATGTTTTCACTGATAATTAGAACTAAATATTTTGATTCATTATATTATGTCCTCTATTTTAAAGGTGAAAGAAATATTGTAAAACTAACTTTTCTCATTAAAATACAATTTTAATATATCCATAAGCGGTTAAATAAACAGTATGCATTTACAACCAATATAAAACCTTTTAAGAGTTGTAGCACACACAAGTGATGAAAAACAATACTCCTCTGTTTAATAAAATGGAAAATCTATACAACTCAATATGTTATATCAAGCACAACATACGTCAAGGTTCATGACGTTTCGTGCCACAGATTGTCACTGATATACTTCACTTTGTGTACTAATAAACGCTGTAGGACGTAGTCTATTTGTTGTCACTAGAAGAGATAAATGGAGAACAAACATGTATGAGAGTGAGTTGTCATAAATAATGTAACTGGGCCGGGCCCTAATAGCTGAATTTTGGAATTGATTGTTCAGGGTAGAAAATATATAAAACCAATTACTACTTTTTCTTACTATTAAAAGAGTGATTGTTTGACCGATACATATAATCTTTGTAATAAAATTTACTGGTATAAATACATACTTTGTTTGCATTGTATCTCACTAAAAGCTACATGACTTCATTGTGATTTATTTGTGATAAAAGTATTTAAGCTTGTATTTAAGCACTACCATCTTGGTTTTTGGATACATTTATTAATACATTTAATCTGAATATACATTAATGAGAAATATAAGAACACATTAACACCAGAATAATATCATGAATATTTCTAATATGTATATATATTTGTGAAACCAAATTATAATTAACAAGAATGGTAGTTTGACATTTTCCCACCAGGGGAACGATAATACTAGTTTCTCTCTTGTCCACCAGGTTACAGGCTGAGTTAGTTTGTTTTAATTCTGACAGATGCCGCAGCAGATGTCAGTTGTCATGATTGAAATAAAAATGTAATAAAATTCAGTATTTATGACTATATGCTGAATAGTTTATAGTTAGTTTTAAAAAAATTAGGAGAAAATCTATCTAACTTTTTACTTTCGTAGTCGCAGATTTAAATGTAGCTCTTTTATATACTAGAAAAGTACCCATTGGCTTCAGGTTTTGTGTACTGTGCTGATTATGATGTCGTAATATAAATTTTGAAAGCTGCAATTCAGCCATTCTTACTTGAATGCGGATTGCAGCTAATGTTGATTAAATTATGTTGTTTACAGATGTCTTAAACCTGTTATCGCTACTTTTGATACCGTTACTGGGGGGTAGTAAGCACAAATTAATACTGATTTACCGAATACACCTACTATAATAAGTAGCTTAAAACCAATTTTTCCGTATTGGTAACGATTTGAACAATGGTATTTTCCAACTAAAAGGTTTAGAGCAGACTGTTTTAACTACATTTATTTACAAGTACAAATACATTTTTACAATATTTGTAAACAACAATTATTACAATAGTAATTACTATGATCATAAATTTTTATGTTTTTTGAGATGTATTTAATATTGGAATAAGTATTGCTGATTCTATAGATAAATTTTAACAAACTAGGTATACTTTAAGGTCCAAAAATTAAATTATACTTCATTAGTAATTTTTATTTCTATTTTGTACATTTGGTACGTTAACACAGTTTTTGTGTCATGAACAAACTAAAATAAGCTCTCACTTGAAGTAAAGTTCATTATTAAACATCTAATTATGTTTAAACTACTAAAGGGTTAAAACAATGTATTCTAAATTTTAACACATGAATATACAAACTTACTGAATTATTGCAACTACACACGTTTTGAATTGAATTAATTTTGTAAAACATTATAGTTTTAAACAAAAAATATATGAAAATATAAAAACACGCTGAATTACTGGGCCAGTACTATAACCATAAATCAGTATTTCAGTATTCGGTATCATGAGTACTTCAGGACTATTGAAGTAATCAGTACGAGAAAATATTTGTACAGTATGTTGTAATAGAGTACTGGATACAAAGTATCTGTTATAAGTATTCTTGTGTCGATGTATCCTTCCCAGATACTGGGCCAGGTCTTGTTAGTTTACATTGCTAGTTTGCTGTAATTTTATGCTTTATCCAAGAGTAAATACTAATGTTTCTGTCTAGCTGATCAAACTATAACATTATATATTAAAATATCTCAAACAAACAAATTGTGTCCCTTTGTTTATGTTAATACCGACTGCACTGCTAGTTCAGGTCCTGTCCGCCAGAGTACAGGCCGAGTTAGTTCGCGCTGAGTCTGTTAGTAGCGCCCTTGTTAAGGTTTTCTGTAGTGAATATTTATTGGCATTTAAAATTAAACATCCAAATGTTATTGAGAATTGTTATTAACATGTGTAAAATTTTATACTAATAAATATATATTGTATCCAGTACAATAAAAATATAAACAATACAATTAAATGAAGTTTTATACACTACATATGGCATGGTGAATAACTCTAATTTTTTTAAAAATTAATACTTGCTTAAGAATATTTTATATTGTTGACGGATATGATCTTATTGATTTGTTTGAAGCTGCAGTCACCCATTCTTATCTGAATATTGATGTGCAGCTCCTCTTAGCTAATACATAGGTTTCTTCATTGCGCCATATAAACTATTTGCCGCTCTGTATAAGTTATTTACTGACACGGGTCACTTTATTTGTATATAATTTTAATAACATCGTAAACAATTTTTCCTTCTAGAAATTCGGTGCTAATATGTGAGAACTGTCCAGCATCCATTGTTAGATTCCAAAGAACATTTAATGATGAAGTTCAGTAAAATAAATTAATTCTAGAATCTCTTCTTCAATTAACTTATAATCAATTCCGGTGATAAGAATAAATGATTAACAAAAGAAACAAATATAATTTCAATTTTTATTAAACAACTGGGCATAAATTTAAACATTAATTTGAGCATTAAGTTCTAATATTTATAATCTCAATTGTTAAACTAGATGACGATTTAATGCTAGTTCAGGTTTTGTCCACCAGGTGAAAGGCCAAGTTACTTTAGACTGACTTACACATTACCATTACACTTAAATAATTAGACTTCCGTTCTGTTGAACTTACTGTTAATATCATAAATTTTCCAGTATCATACTTCACAAAATCTTATCATTCACGAACCATCTTGATCGATAAAATATCAAGATGGTACACCTATATAATATTGTAAGAAAATTACATACATTTGATGTTTGGCATGGAAGATATTCGATTTCGAGTTAAGTAGATAATGTTTGCAATAGATCCTAAAAAAATCTAAACGATACTGGTCATCAGTCATTGTTGACATTTATTTCATGTAATTCTTTTTCATAAAAATGAAAATCCCAAATAAGACTACATATTTCTTCATATAATATAAAAATTATTATAATTTAATTTGAATAAAATAAGTAAGTCACATAATACATAAAACCCTTTTTTTACAAAAAACATAATAAATAAAGTTAATTTTACATTATTCAATTACAATTATGTTGGACTTCAAGAACAAACAATGGCTGGATTAGAAAATAAACGCACAAAAATTGACAATTTAAATAATAATGGTATGTTGCAAACACAGTGCACAATGTTTTACGAAAATTGTATATATTTTCAATAGAACCTTAAAACAATTACAGGGAAAATGAAAAATTAACGCACTGTATTTACATAAAGTAGCAAAGACTAATTAAAACATTCAAAACATTTAAAAAAATTAAATTACACTTTAGTAAACAAAATGGTTGCAAGCGGTTTAAAATAAATGAATAAAAGTTTGCACTCACGTTTAAAATACCATTTATCAACTACTTTATCACCCACGTCACCATCAATTACGCAATGAACAATAAGCTTAAACGCCACAATCACAAATTCGGTACCGTGCCCCGTGATTACTTGATAGATATGAAGAGTCAGAGGGATGGGTTGAGGAAAAGAACCAATCCTATTGAGACAAGAATGCAGCGCGGGCAATATAGTGATCAAGAATTTCAAAACAACCCAGAACCGGCTAAAAACTTCTATAATCGTATTATCAATTCTGTTTATTCATTTCAGACATATAATTTTGAAATGTATTATTATTTTTTAATACCTAAGAGACTACAATATAATTACCGTTTAAATGACAATATTATAATTTATTTTAATTACGAATCGCCAAATTTAACAGAAAGGCAATTGTTAAAGTTCGGGACTGGTTTAACTAAAATAACTGATTAAAATAAACAACGAATTCAAGTACAAACTAAGTCTGCACTATCAATTAATTTATTTAAAATTAGTCTGTAGAAAATTTAGTCTTAAGATTAATTTAAAATAATTGATCAGTATCACTGAATAGTTTAAGTATAGACCAAGTCGGTACAATCAGTTAACTTATTGAAAATTTAGGAAAATTAGTCTTAAGACTAATTTAACTGGTTGCAGCAAAAATAACTGACTAATTGGTTAAATTGAAATAACCTAACTAATCAGTTATTTTCAAGCAGTTATTCCCACCACTAGTATTTAGAAAAAAAGTTTGTATTTGCAGATTATATTATTTAATAATGGCGATAGCCGAACGGTTCTTTAATTTTTAACGAAATGTATTTCTATCAAGTAGCAAAGCGTAATTAAAAATATAAAACACACCCAACATTAAATTGAACTATCGTGGACAAAATAGTTACTAGCGGTTTAAAAGAAATGTTTGAAAACTTTCCATTTGTGTTTAAAAATACCACTTTATCACCCACGTCACCATTAATTACGCAATGAGCACTAAGCTTAAACTCCGCAATCTCAAATTCGGTACCGTACCATGTCCGTCCGCCTACCTACTGATTAATAACTGATAGATATGGAGAGTCAGAGGCATGGGTTGGGGAAAAGAACCATACCTGTTGAGACAAGAAAGCAGCTTGGACTATATAGTGATACAGAATTTCAAACCAACCCATAACTGGCTAAACAAATTTCTATAATCGTATTATTACTACTGTTTATTCATTTGGATATATAATTTTGAAATGTTATATTATTATCTAATATTCAATAGACTACAATATAACTACCGTTTAGATGACAATATAATAATTTATTTTTATAACAAATCACCAAAGTTAACCGAAGCGTAATTGCCAAAGTCCAAGTCTGTCGTAACTAAAATAGCTAATTAGAATACAATAATAATTCAAGTACACACTAAGTTTGCAGAATTAGTTAACTTATTGGAAATTAGTATGTCGAAAACTTACTCTTAGGACTAATTTAAAATAACCAATAAGAATAAATTACTATTTTAATCTGTGAAATTAATAAAAAATAGAAAGTTAGTCAGTAGAACATTTAGTTTTAAGACTAATTAAAAATAACCGATCAGAATACATTACTAATTCAGGTATAAACTAAACCTGTACAATCAGTTAACAAATAGAAAAGTTAGTCTGTAGGAAAGTTAATCTTAAGACTAATTCAAAATAACCGATGAGAATAAATAGCTACTTAATATATAGATTAAGTCTGCATAAAGATCACAAAACAGTGCACAGCATATAAACCAAGACAAGCCATATTAAGGCTGGTTGACCATTTGGACTAAAGTACAATTAGTACGATTAGTGCAATTGTGTCGGAAATAATGTACATTGTTTACTATAAAACTAAATGAGACCTGTACTATAATAAATGGTCTCGGTTAATTAACTATAGATTATAAGTATCTGAACTACTGAATGTAAAACATTTGATCTATTGATATTCAGAATTATTTGATTCACAGCTGTTATTATTTTGCAAGTAACAATATCGTTTAAAGTTATGTATAATAAAAATAAGTAGTCATTTTCCTATTGAGTAATGATATCAGCAATGCAGTCTTAGGCTTTTAGTTATTATTCCATAAATTATTAGTTGCGATATGGTGTTCTTCAAGGGTTGTAGGCTTGTAATAATAATAGTAATTTCTGTACAATTCATTAACATAAGATAAATAATCAGGTGCAATGTGTTTCGTAAATGCTTCACACAGTTTCTCATTGTATTTTATAAATATATCATTGTTGTTATTGCATTTGCTACTTTTCAATTTCTTTATATTGTTCCAGACACATAAACTAGACCTGTTCTCACCGATATAAGGACCTAATTTTCCCAACCTGATCGGGGGCCAAAGATTTTTCGGCAAACTAAATATTCTCCTAATCCTCAAATATGAGTGTTTAATATTTTTTATAATTAATTGCACTCTTTGCCATTAAAGGTAACAAATGCTAATGTTGAGCAACAACCCTAGAACAATTAACTGTACAGTGTACACTGCCAGTGTACGTGGGCTAGTTTTCTTTTTTTTAAGTTTATTATTATTGATGTAAAAATGTCTGCGTTATTCATAGATAAGGATTGTTATATAAAAATGTATGGTTTACGGGTAAATGCTCACTACCCATAGCATCCTGGCGTACTTTCCAATTTTCTAATACAGAATGCATATCTGGAGATGCAAAGTATGAATCAAAAGTAGAGGCTTGTTGATAAACAGAGGGTATAGTAGCATGACTATTATCATTAAGAAAAATAAACAGAGAATTTCTATATTTATTATTAATATTATTTCCCTTTGTGTTGGGCCGATTGGATTCTCAGTACGGATGTTGTACATTCATATCTTCACGTGTAATAAATATCATTAATCCTATTAAATAAATATTGTTGCAAAAAGTTTCCTCCTATTTTGTCTGCGGGTTTGTAATATATATTGTATAAATAAATAGATTTATTGAAATTAGTTTTTTCAATCCTGATGAGTATTATGATGTTTAATAACATCAGAAAACTTGCTTTTTATTACAGACTACTAATTTATGTAAAATTATTGCTACTCCTCTATATTAATATATTATTAACTGTTTCTACGTTAGAATTACTATATTTATCATTATCAATACCAAGTTTTCTGTATCATGCAAACATGTATATTATTATTTGAAATTCAATCGTCTTTGGTTTAAGTGACCTAGTTTTCCATTGGAATAAGTCATAATTCAGCATAACTAACAGTTGTTAACCCCGTATCTGTTTTATGACCTTTGTGCATTTGCTGGCCCTAAGATAATCTTCCTTCATTGAACTCATTATATACTTAATGTTATGTTGTTTAGTACACTCGGGACACAATAATTTAGAGTTACTTCTATGTCAACCGTAGTTTTCATTTTTAATTAGATTGAACTTTACTTGACACATCAACACTCTCCTCTATTTCTACATAGCCGCAAATTCTCATGAGATGAATATGCTACTTGCCGTATCGAAAATGAAAACATTAATTTGTGGGTTTGTTAAAAATATGTACTTTAATCCGAACATAGATTAATTTCACATAATTGGATAGGTTACTATTTATTTAATGTAACCTTTACGTATACATTATAATCATCAATGCAACATGTATAATTGCGACTTAATAATGAACTATGTTTCAATTTGTAAAGGTTATATTCAACACAGATAAACCACCCTAGTATGTAAAGTTAAACTGTTTTGTGGTTAAGGTGTATATTTTTAACAAACCCACAAATCAGTGTATTATTCTTCGTGATATATTTCGGTATTATATTACCCCTACAGATTCTTAAAACAGTATAAGAAATAGCCACTGCAAGTAACATAGGAATTGTATTAAAACTGAAGACCCAGTATAGCCCTAAGGAGTATATTCCAATAGATAGTACAAATATATTATATTGAGACAAGGATTTGGAGTGGAATAATTTGTTTGCCACCATAAAAATTTTAAATTTGACTGACATATATTTTTCCAGCTTCATCTATATGTTCAATGTCTGCTTAGTGAGTTCTTTTTTTTTCTTACAGTGAAAGGATTTGTAATATCCGTAAACAAATATCTGCTTACCTTGTGATGAGTTTTGTATACTGACCTGATTTTTATTTTGATGACTATTAGCATCTTATTAGTATTATTTGAGAAGTGTTGATGGCGATACTCTCCGACAAGTCGGGACCGACCTAAATATATATGTAAATATAATTATTAAATGTATTAATTATTACATTAATTATCACAAGACAATAATTCACAATAAACAGATAAAGGAAGAATATTACATCATAATTTCCACAGTAAACAGGGTTAAGGAATCACGGTGGTATAAGTAATACGAAACATGGACACAATCAACAACCATTACGATTTAGTAAAATAATATCTTCTGCCAATGGCCACCAGGCGAACAGTCTTGCTAGTTCAGTTCTTGTCCACCAGGTGACTGGTTGAGCTGGTTTAGACTGGAATTGTTAGCTGTTACCTTAATGCTGATGTGCAGCTCGTTCTTCTCATTATTAGAATTTTATGAAATGAAATATCTAATTACTGTTACCTAAATGTTACCCAGTGAGCTTCCTTGGATGATAATAATTCCTGAACTGGTAATGTTATGCCTTAAACAGTTCTAAATGAGGGAAGCTTACCTAGCAACGGTCACACTCTAACCTCTTAATTTGGTGTCCACTGAGTTTACTATGTTGATGAATGGCATGGATGTATGAAAGTACTGAAGGCAGTGCCTTCGTGTCTGTAATAATGTTTGTATGTAAAAATAGACATGGGTTCTTCAATATTTTCGCCATAGACTAAATGTGTTATAATGTTAAAAATGTTTAATTTTATTTTCTAAAGTTGATGACCCGGTAGAACGGAAATACAAGAAAGGAGAGTGTACAGAAACACAACAGAGTTCAGGTCTTAATTAAAATCCTATTGTTGGTTTAGACAGATAACCCGCTTTTAGACAATAACTGGAAAATGAGTTGGGTTGTTTCCATATCCTAGGTATTTGAAAAACACTTGCATACTCTTTGGTGCACTTAATTCATAGATGAGGTGCTACAAACACAAGTAAATGACAAATTAAAAGAAATAATTTTGTACTATTGGAATTACATTTTGTGAAAGTTTAGTCAGTCATTCTCACCTGAGTGCTAAGATTCGATTCCAAAGAAAGATTATCCACAGAGGTTATTTGGAAGCAACATATCAGTCAATCTTACCTGATTGGTGAATTTCAGCTCATTGCGATTGTAGTGTGTTTCTATGTGCAACATCATTTGTCCGTGTAACGTAGTTTTATTTGTGGACAAATACGTTACTAGCAATCGGCTGCCTACCCAGTTTTACATCACCAAAATATTTAAATATATTGTTAACAACTTATAAAAATATTTTATCTGACAATGGACGTAATATTATAATTACGGTTTAACCTACAGCAACTACACAATCGTCGACGTAAATAACGAACTAATAAATTTTTTAAAGTAGTATTGAAAATAATCTCTACAATAATTATGATTTATAAGTGGTATCCACTATGTCTCATCTAGATACAGGTTTAATATTGTTATTAAAAAATTTAGAATATAAAGTAAACAGATAATTTTACGATAGCTTGTAATTCCTCCATTTGTACTTTAATACTTGTAATGACTATTTTAAAAAACGTTTTAGACGAATAAAAATATTAATAAATAACAATAAAGTTAGATCACAAATACAATAAACGATTTGATAATATTTTCCATTATATTTGTACTTATTTGTAAACTAAGGACTTGTTTTGGTTGCAGCTGCAGGATTTGCAGGACCATTTACTTTGGTGTTGAACTGTTCTCTCAAACATCGCTAAAATCTGTTTCTGGGCAACATCCTAATAGTTAAGACAGACATTTTTACTAGAGAAAATGCGAATACGTTTTGTAGTTTGGAGATTTTGTGATCATGATTATTGCTACTATTAGTATTGCGGCTATCCCGAATTTCCGTGAGCAGTTTGCGAACTGTTGTATTTTGAAGAATATACAATAAAGAGTTATTATAATAAAAAATTGTATACATTATCATATTATTTTATTTAATAAAATTTTGCTATTTTAATTTAAATACTGATAATTACCTACATTAGTGGAAATGTACAGATACAAGTACGCCTCTTGCGACGTTAGTAAAAACTAACTCGGCCGTCCATCTGGTAGACAAGAACTGAACTAGCAATACTGTTGACATCCAACGTTAAGAATTTATTTGTATTCTTTGATAGTAAACTGATTGTTTGAAACAAGGTTAACATGTACCACACTTGTTTGATGAGAACGGTTAACGTTTATACTACGAAACAGAATCATGTAACTGGTACTATTTATCAAGATAAAAGGAATATTTAAAATTAAATGTTATTACTTCACTTGGTCAATGATTGTTTGAAACAAGGTTAACATGTACCACACTTGTTTGATGAGAACGGTTAACGTTTATACTACGAAACAGAATCATGTAACTGGTACTATTTATCAAGATAAAAGGAATATTTAAAATTAAATGTTATTACTTCACTTGGTCAATGATTGTTTGAAACAAGGTTAACATGTACCACACTTGTTTGATGAGAACGGTTAACGTTTATACTACGAAACAGTATCATGTAACTGGTACTATTTATCAAGATAAAAGGAATATTTAAAATTAAATGTTATTACTTCACTTAATCAATGATTGTTTCTACACTCAAAACTTTGAATCACACAAAACATGTAGTACTGTTCTCACATAATAATAAATAAAATGTTTTTATTAAGAGCGTATCTCAGCTACACCTTTTTTCCGAAAAACTCATGTCTTATTCAATCACTTACAGATTTACCATAAAACTACAAGAAATTAAATAAAACATAACAATGAAAACAAACACATTGCACTAATCTCAATACTTTCATATATATATATATATATATATATATATATATATATATATATAATATATATATATTATGTAATAATTAAAAGATTGAACACAACACAAAAGAACTAGTACTAAGAGATTAGATAAACTTAAAATTTAAGTTGTTTTGGAGTTTTCTACGTCCAAGGAATATTACTAGGTCATGAAGTATCTGTTTAATAAAATCATGTTGTAAAACAATACGAAAGAACCATTAACCCACTAAGAGAATAAAAACATCAAATTAGCCTTATTTCAAAAAATATCTTATTCAAAAAATACTTATTTAGTAAAATGTAGAATGGGCTCAAGTTGTGTTTTCACTTTTCGTGCAAATAATTTAGTTGATTTTCCTAATGACTGGAAAGTAACCTGTTATTATAAGGCATAGTCTAACATTCCAGTGAATTAGATGACACCTACCAACCTAAGTGAATCCATACAATGGTTGCAGTACTGTTCCCACAGCGTCAAACTCCTGTAATGTGACAAAACATTGTGTTTCTATAGTTTATTGTACCAGAAGTCTGCTCTATGTTGCTATCTTCTGTAGTAATATGTTTGTGTAGAGAGTTGTCTGACACAGTTAGCAATGTGATAAGCTGGTGAACAGTAATAAATTATATTTGATGTTGTATGGATAATAATGATAGTGATCTTATGATGAACATTGTTGGTTTATCTCAGTAAAATTTGCGTTGTATTGATATGTACATTTATTGTTAATATATGTAATAGTGAGGTATACAATTAAAATCAGAACGTCGATTTTTTTTTCTATCTTCTACGATTTGATTGAAACATGTTGAAATTTTATACAAACACCAAAACATAAAACAAAGTTAAAACAGTGTAGCGTTTTTAAAGCTACATTGGTTTGTTTTTTTTTTATTAAAACTTAAATTAAATGATTTTTGGGAAAGAAATATTGGGATTTAATTTTAATTAGAGTGTGAAAAGTTAGGATAAATACGAATATGTAATCCTTTGGCAAAGTGCTGGTAACTTTAAATTATTAGGAAGGCGGTTCACTGCCTTGTATTGATGAGAACTTGTCTTAGGTACTGCAGTTACGTCAGATCTGAGAGGGCTATTGTTTCTCAAGTTGGATACGGCTGGGCCAATGAGATGTCTATCAGAAGGGGGTGGAAGGGGAACTATAAAAACTGCCAGCTCATAATTTTCGGCGCCTTTTGGTAATTATCGTGAATTAGTTGATGACAGTGCGCGCCACGTTTCTAAATTTTTTCGCGAGGGATTTTGAGGTAAGCACCAAATTTATTGTACGTTATATTGGAATAGTCTTCCATATCTGATATTACATAAATTTTTTTGCCTTTTTTATAGGAAAAATTTAATTTATTGAAAATTCAGGGCAATCTGCATAACTGATTATTGACGAACACTACAGCACAATAGAATTAGACATGTTACATTTGGTTCAAACTTGCAAGAAAAGTGAATAAAAATTGAACTTGATTAATAATAATTTTTGATTTAATAACTTTTGATTGAATTTTGGAATTTTAGTAATTTATTAATATTTAATTTGATGTTTTAATGTGAATGTTTTTATTGAAAATTAATTGAACTTTAATAATTGTGTGAGAGAGTTGTATCTGACTTGCAAAGACCTGAAAGTTAAGGACAACTAGTAAAAAGAGAAGTTTGTTTTTTATTTTTTTGTTTTTGATTGAACTTAGTTAGAAGTGAGCATTTTTATTTTAGATATATCCAAGTGGTATTTGATTTTTATTGAAAACTTTATTATTTTTTTCAGAAGAGAGCTCTGATTTTTAATTTGATATGTTTGACTGAAATTTTTATTTCTTGCAAAGGACCTTTTTAATATTATTAAATGGTTTGTCAATTCTTTTTTGGAAAATAGACAGTGATGGAATTCTGAAATATTGAACTAATTAATGTGCCATTTTAAATAAATCCATTACTTTTTTTAGAACTGTGTTTTTTATTTTATACAGACAAGATACTATTTATTAGTTAAAAATTTAGTCATAAAGTTTACTGAATATACACATGAAGCTTACTAATCAATAATATTTTATATCGTCTTGGATGTCTGATTGTTAATTCTATTCATATTATTCTGGAATATTAATATCTATAATCCAAGTCGTTATAGACAATTAAAAATATACATTTTAAGGGATTATCTTAAGAAGCGACACAATTATGTCCTATATATAGGTATGGCTAGAATTAAAAGGTGAGATTAACAAAGTGAGTTAGTGAGTTAGTTAAAGTCTCTGTAAGCTGAACATGAAATTTAAAAATAATCGACAAAGAAAAGGTATTTTACTTTCATGTTTTCGCTACTGCTATTACTGTTGACACTTAACATTAACCAAAGTCAGTAATATACAACTACAGCCAAATAAAATATATTAAAATAAGCATGATTTTAAAACATTGTGCTATACAGTATAATCATTTGTAATCTACGGATGATGAATTTCCTCTATTACAAAATAAGAAATGACAACAAAGCAATTAAATTTTATCTGCCGCATTTATTAAGTTAAGTTATAAGTTAAGTTATGTTTAACACAAAGTCCTGTAGCCCGTTATAATGCTTGACAGGCAGTTTTGATTGATGTCCTCTTTCTTCATTTGTTGGTGTCCCGATGATTTCTTATAAAGTTCATTCAATTATATTTCATTGAAATGTACTATATATGTCTTACAATAAACTGCTGAACTAGTGTTCGTATTTTTTTAATATCAGAGGTGGCAAGTTACACTTTTAGAATGGTTAAAGCTATTCATTTTGGCGATCTGGTGACAGAAAGCTTTGTATAATTGTTAGCCTATAGCAAAGCAATGTGTGATGTGTACTGGTCCTAATATCTCATTACAATACAAAATAACTTCTACCAATGGCCACCGGGCGCATTGTATGGCTAGTTCAGTTCCTGTCCACCAGGTTACTGGCTGAGTCAGTTTGTACTGTGACGGGTAGGTGCGCCTTTGTTGTACTCTCGTTCTCAGTGCTAAACAGTCATCTTCAATAAAATGAAAACTAGAACGTTTAATACAATTTTTAACATAATATTATATTTTATAATTTAGGGCTCAGCAGAATAATTTGTTTGTGGTACAATAGTAATAGTAATAAAACAAGAAATGTAACGTTATTTGCTATCGTTCTCGTTCACAGATAAACGCATTATATCTTTATAAACAATGTCGTTTGTTTCAAAATTGAAGAAAGAAGAGCGTCGCTGTTCCCTTGTTACTAATTTTGAAAGCTGTATGCAGTCATTCTTACTAGAATGCTGCAATACAGCTCATTACATTAATCGCTTTATATTGCATTATCTAATTATTTGTTATTCAGTTAAATTAAATGATATCCCATATGCTTACTTCGATAGGACTTTATGACATGATAATATTCGGCCCTGATAACCTCCAAAAAATATTTGTTTTGTTCCCCATAGGACGTGTTTGTTGTGTGTATTAACATGTTTTACTAAATAAATAATACTAAAGGAGGAAAGCTATGCTGACAACGCTCACACTGTTACCTCTACTGTTGGAGTCCACTGAGTACTATGGTGATGAATTCTTGAAGAGTCACGTGGATATATGAAAGTATTGAGGTTAGTGCAATTGTGTTTGAAATAATGCACATAGTTAACTATAAAAGCACATGAAAGCTGTGCTATAATAAACAGTCCCCATGATAAGCTAATTTACTATATATATATATATAGTGTGTGTTAAAAGTATTAATACTTTCTGTTCAGTTTTTATGAGCAAAGATGGAACTTGGGAAACTTTTCTAGGAAATAGAAGTGAACTCTTTGAACATTTCTACAACTTAGCTCGTTTCCCCATCATGGAATAGTCCAAATGGTCAACCAGCCCTAATATGGCTTGTCTTGTTTTATATGCTGTGCAATGTGTTGTAATCTTGATGTGAGCTATAATATATCAGCAAACTGTGCAAATTTGATTTGTGTAGGTAGTTAAGATTGTTTTATTTATATATATATATATATATATATATATATATATATATATATACATATATATATATATATATAAAATTATGTGCAGACTTAGTCTACACAGGAAGTAGTTATTTATTTTCATAGTTTTAAGACAAATTTTCCTACAGGCAAACTTTGCTATATGTTAACTGATTATACAGGCTTAGTATATACTTGAAGTAGTAATGTATTCTGATCGGTTATTTTAAATTAGCCTTAAGACTAAATTTTCTACAGACTAATTGTCTGTTACTTAATTAATTTCACAGATTAAAATCGTAATTTATTCTTATTGGTTATTTTAAATTAGTCCAAATTAGAGTAATTTTTTTAAAGACAAACTTTCAGTAAGTTAACTAGTTGTTCAAACTTAGTCTGTACTTGAATTAGTCGTTTATTCTAATCAGTTATTTTAGTTACGCTAGTCTCGTACTTTAACAATTACGTTTCGGTTAACTTTGGTGATTCGTTATTAAAGTAAATTATAATATTGTCAAAAACGGTAGGTATATTGTTGTCTATTAGGTCCAGATATTATATAAAAACATAACATAACATAACAAATATATATCTATGATGAATAAACAAAAGTAATAATACGGTTATAGAATTTCGTTTAGTCGGTTCGGGGTTGGTTTGAAATTCTTGATCACTATTTAGCCTACGCTACGTTCTTGTCTCAACTGGCATAGTTCTTTTCCGTAACCCACCCCTCTGACTCTCCATCTCTTATCAATTATTCAGTACACGGACGAATACGGTACAGAATTTGTGACTGTGTGCTTATTGTTCATCGGGTTATTGATGGTGACGTGGGCGATAAAGTGGTTGATAAAATGGTATTTTTAAACACAAATGGAAATTTTGTGTGTGTGTGTGTGTATATATATATATATAATAGTTTATAGCAATATCCTAACTAAACACCACTTTTCAAATCATGAGCTGCGATTCAACATTTAGATAAAAATAGCTGAATGCATTTTTAAAATAAATTGATTAACATAATACAGGGTGATTAAAAAAGTATACCACAACTTTATAAATTTATAACTCTGTAGAGAATAAAGGGAGACCTAAGCACTATCTATTGGCGAATTATAGGAGATCTAAAGTCATTTAATTGCTGATTTGTTTACTTAAGACGCTGTTAACAAGGCGACAGCGTCAGTTGATACTAAGATGGCGACTGCTAAAGAGAAAGCTTTTTGTGTTGTTGAGTACGGAGAAGTGAATCGAAAACAGTTGTTCAGCGTGCATTTCGAACGAAGTATCGTTTTCAACCTCCTGATAGGTGGTGTATCAAACGTTGTTATAAACAGTTTATAGAGAATGGGCTTTTTGTGCATAGGGAAACGTTCTGGACGGCCGCGCACGAGTGATAAAAATGTAGCTCGCATACAGCAAGCTTCTGTTCGTAGTTTAGGTAAATCGACTCGAAGCTGCAACTTCCACAACAACTGTATGGAGACTCCTATGAAAAGGGTTAGTAATGAAACCTTGTCGTCTGAAATTGGTTCAATCCCTTTCTGCAGCTGATAAGATTAAAAGAATCGATTTTTGCGACTTTATCCTTGCTCAAATGGAAACAGATGAATCTTTCGTTTCAAATATTTACATGAAGCTACTTTACACACTAACGGGAAATTCAACCATCACAATGTCCGTATATGGGGCACTGATAATCCGCGGGAAACAATTGAGCATGAACGTGACTAGCGTTTTTCTGTGCAATTTCAACCAATAAAGGTTTTGGTCCCTTTTTCTTCGAAGGTGCTACTGTAACTGGACTACAGCCCTATGAAGACGGTTGGCGTGCTATAGTTGAGGCTAGAGAGAGGAAACACACCGCTTACGCCCCGCTCGCCGCCCCGGTTCCTGCCCTCCGGCGGCTTCACGGTAACTGTGGATGCCTTTGTCGTCAGCGCGTTGGGTGATTTGGACAGGGCTAACTGGGACATCCTGGCTCGCTTGGGTGTCTCACGGCAGTACGGTGTCGCATTCTCCCGCCGTTTTGTCTCCACAGCGGTCCAGTGGAGCCGGGACCTCTATGTCCAACATGTGACGGATGTGCCCCAGTACCTTCAAGCTCAGGTCCATCATGATCATGATCAGGATCCATAATAATTTGTTTTGTTATTGTTAGATTAAGTATGTATTGTAAATTATTTATTGATCCTGTTAATAGAAGCGTTTATTACATATATATATATATATATATATATATATATATATATATATATATATACAGTAATTTTATCGTTTTTATTGTTATTTATTATATATTGCAGTTTAATTAATATTAGTTTATATTTAGCTCTGGGCTGTATTAGCATGGTTTTATAACTTATAGAGACATCTGCATGTAATGCTAGTTTATAATATTTTAATGCATGACTTATTTACATTGTGATTTCGATGGGAAAACAATAAAGCCAAAAAAGAAAGGCCCAAAATATCTGGAGATGTTGGATAATTGGCTGTTCCCTCAGCTCGAACAAGAAGCACAACATTTCATATTTCAGCATGAAGAAGCGCCACCACATTGGCACTTATATGTCCGTTACAACTTGAACGTCAACTACATGAGGCGATGGATCGGCCGCCAGGCAGCTCGCGACAGAACACTTCATCCTTGGCCTCCAAGAAACCCTGACCTTATCCCCTGTGAATTTTTCTTATGGGGGTATACTAAAGATATGGTGTTTGGGCCACCATTGATGATTTGAAACAAAAAATTACAACAGCTATCGAAACTGTTACGCCTGATATGCTACTGAGATTGTGGAATGAGTTTGAGTATCGGGTTGATATTAGTCATGGGTCTGGAGGGGGTTGTATTGAACATCTCTGAACTTGTTTCTGAGTGAACAAAATTGTTTTAATACTCTTTGGAATGATGTACAACATGTAAAATCTGTTATGTTTGTTTCATTAAATACAATTATTTGTTGTGGTATTCTTTTTGAATCACCCTGTATACAAAATTAGCACGTCACGATCTAACATTTATCATTGTATAACCTACATTATAAATATGCTAAAATGAAATCTACAAACGCGATCGTCTTAGTTATTTTTTATTTTATTGCTCTTCTCTTATTTTATTTATAAGACAATTTACTGGTATTTTTACTTTAAAATAATATGACTTTACCATTTCAAGTCATTTAGGAAAGTTTTAATTTTTTTAATTAAAATGCTAATATTTAGTCACTTTAGACGAAGAGCGCTTTTACTAATGTCAGGCCAAACTAACTCAACCTGCCACCTGGTGGACAAGATCTGAACTAACAATTCTGTTTAAATCCAATGTAGATGTCGAGAATGGAATTCTTAAAAATAAAACTGAATACTGGAGAATTGTTTTATGAAAACCGTTTTTAAACTTTTTCTATTATTGGGTCATATCACCAGGATTAATTGTTAAGAAAATCAAATTTGATGTTTTAGAATTAAGTTCTATTCAAATAACTTGGTCAGTGATTATTCATATAGCTAGAATCAAGAAGCACACAATGAATTCTGCAGTCTCCTCGAAGGTGAGATTCCGTTATTAAAATTATATGCGAATAAAGTGACTCGTGTCAGTAAATAACGTGTACAGAACGGGAAATATCATGTGATCATAAATTATTTGACTTAAAAAAATGTTGTATTTCTGTAGTAGTGTATATCCACGGTCTGATGTGCAAGGAGTGCCTGTAGATTGGAGGGGGTATGTATAACACAATAATAAATTCACTTGAAGTTTCACATAGATCTTAATGATATTGATCTTATAGTGAGCAGTATATTATTTTTCATTATTACGTGTTTCCAACAATTATTTTTATTATATTCAAACTTTATGTTCATATATTCTCAATTATATATTAGAAACACATTATTTTTTATAGAAAACTAAAAATTCTATAATAATTACGAATTGTTTAGAATGGTTTAAACGAATTCGTAATACTATGTGACAGTTTTTTTCATCTAATAATCACGAAAATCTTTATAAATATCGTGCTTATAGTTCAAATAATTGTTTTCATATTTTCTTTTTCAATTTTACAATTTTTTGTAGAATTTTATATAAAAATAATTAGACCATATCAATATTATGAATTTTGTTATTTAAGAAAATGTGTTGTATTAATAAAATATATTAGAATTTGGGTACTATAATTGTAGCTATATATACAGTGATTAAACAGGTTTAAAATAACATTTAACGGTTATGTGTACAAAGGTAAGCTGCGTTCTAAATTTGGACTTTTCCTCTACTCTATGTCGCTCCTATGGGAAGTTGCGGGGTTCAGAAACTAACCTCTACGTAGGTAAAATATCTGGAGTTATCGTGTACCGTACGCGTGTTACTTTTTGTATACATAAACTTATTTTATATTTTCCATTAGATTTTTACAAGATTTTAAATATAATTTCTTATTGCCAATGATGTGTATTTAGAACTTTTCAGCACTAAAATATTACGTTTAACGATGTAATACGTTATCAAACGTATATATTGCTCCATAATAAAATATAGATCTAATATTGAGGCTATTCATTGTATTTTAAGCAACAAACAATTTATGAGATTTTGGGCTCTTAAACCACAGGTTTTAGGTTTTCAAGCTATTACTTTTATTGTACATATTCATCAATATCAATTAAATGTTTCAATTGTTTTGTTATTGTTATGATTATTTAACAAAGTTAACATACTAATACTAAAGTAACGCTTATTAACTCAAAACTTTGCATCGTAATGAGCTGCTATTCAACGTTTAGGTAAAAAATTAATAAACGCAGCTTCCAAATAATGAGAGTAAATTATAAAAATAAATCCATACTATTCCTAACAGTTGAATAAGTATATAAAAATACTATAGTTAAATATGCAGTCGGGAATTATATTGATTTGTTTTATATTTTAACTGTGTTTTAATTTATTTTGTACTATACACAAATTAAACTGTGTGTATTGAAATTAGTATAATATTTTCAATTTATTTTTTAAAGATATGTTTTAATTTTAATTCAAATACTAATAAACGTTCTCTTCAAAAGAAATAAACAACTACTAGGGCGTCACCTAGCAGATTACGTGTAAACTAACTCGGCCTTCCACCTGGTAGACGAGAACCAAACTAGCAATACTGTCCACACCCAACATAAAAAAATGATTAGTATTCTTCCATGTTAAAAGTGGTAAATCAGGATTTCAACTGTATTAACTTGTACTCAGAACCGCCGAGTGACGGTATAAAAGAACGATAACAGGTACGTATTGATTGGCCCATTTCCAAAAAAACGTTACACAATTGTTATAAGATTAACAAATTACACATAGTCGATAACAAGTTAATGCTTAGTAATATGTTACGAGGTAATCAAATGTCTATTAATAAAAATTACCTAACAAGTTGAATACGTTATTTATAACAAAGATGAGCTGCAATTCATTTAGAAGTAAGGCGGTATTTCATTAATAAATACTTTGTAACGTTTAGTTTTCTCCAATTTCTGTAACTGGATACTGTGATACAATAATACGGATGACAGATTATTAGGGTTTTGTCGTGACAATAATTGTACATAATCATGGTGAACGATAAACAAACGATTCAAATGCACAGTTTGTCATTTGTAATCAAATTTTATTAATAAACTACTAAATGACACTTTTCTATAACCTAATGATGGCATTGCAATCAGATGCGATTCAACATTTAGGTACAATTGACTGAATTCAGCTTTTAAATATATGTTCAACAACTCAGCAAACAAATTGAATAAATATATAAACTTATACTATAGTTTAAACCGCGGACGAGAACTTATTGAAACATTTTAATTTTTTTCTTCTATCTTTAATTATTTTGAACTATACAATGTATATTTTATATATATATATATATATATATATGTGTGTGTGTGTGTGTGTGTGTGTGTGTGTGTGTGTGTGTGTGTGTGTGTGTGTGTGTGTGTATTTTCGTTTCCAATAAAAACTTAAATTAATAATTTTAAAACTAACTATTATTTCCCATAGTAAAAATAAACAAGTACAAACGCGCTACCTATCATTTTACGAACTACCTAACTCGGCCTTCCCCTGGTGGACAAGAAGTGAACTAGCAGTACTGGTGAATGTGGAGAATGTGGATCTGTTCGCTTAGACTCATCATCCAGTCCTAGGTCGCGTCTGCAACCCTGGACAATCAATTCCAAAGTTCTATACGCTTTTTTAACATAACTTTCTCAGCCTACCACTCATCTGGCTATCAATCTAGCAATGTGGACTTCTTCCACCCCTCAAGCATTTCCAGCTTCCGCTGCCGTCTCCAGAGCCTCTTCAATTAATATGTAATATTTTCACTATTTACTCGTTATGATTGTAATTTGGGTACATTTATTATTTTGTTGTTTAGTTTATTATGTCTAGGTTAAAGTGTTTCTGTTTTTAGGTATTGCACTGTAGAGTTTAATTTATTGTTATTTATTACTATTTATTGTTGTTGTTGTTGTTGTTCTTGTTATTGTTCTAGTAGTAGTAGTTGTTGTTGTTATGCGCATTATCTATTCAATATTGATTATTGTTGGTTGTTTAGTTTTACGTATGTAAGTATATACATGGTACATGTTGTATTCATTTATTATCTATATATCATGGGTATATCCATCTATATATTATTATTTATATTTATATATTATTATCTATTATTATTATTATTTGGTTATATATATGTGTATGTAAGTATGGATACTGGAGCATTTATTATTTATTATCTGATATTGTTTTAGGCATGTAAACAGTATTGTAATACTATATAGTATTGTTGTGCACCACACTTTGTAAGCACTGTAAAAATGGCAATGCCGTTAAATAAATAAATGTTAGCTCTTAGGATCCGGCCCAGTCACAGTATTTATTACAACTCACTAGTATTTAAATTTTTCAAAAAAGATTGTGATTCTGGTTGAGTTCCTTAAACGAGTATCAACAATCAACATAGAGAAGTGCTATGAAACATTGTAGAAGCTTTACCGAGCGATACAAAACAAGAGTAGGGTACAATTGAGCTAAAAATTTTCGTTTATCCACGACAATACACGTCCCCATGCATCCAATCCTATACAAATATTAGATGATTTTGATTGGCCTAAATAACCTGGAATTTTGAAGATGGAAATATTAAAAGCATCTTTATAACGTTCATTGTGGTACATGGCAAGACATTACCAAAAAGGATAAAGTATCTCCTTCTACATTTGTGACAACCAAGGAAGGAAGCCAATACTAGAAAATGAGGTAGAAAACATTTAGATATTTACTTCATGTGGAAGCAAACTTTGATAGATTGACCCAAAATGGCGTTCCAACTACCAATGTAAAACTATGTTGGTTGTACTATATTTTTAAATCTAATATCCTGTCCTACTTCAGTTCACACCTATTACATCCTACTGTTTGTCATATGATTGGTTTAAAAATAACCTAACATTATAACACCTTTACATTAACTACACCTTTAAATGACGAGCTGCAATTCACCATTCAGGTAAGAATGATTGAGAGCAGCTTCTAATTAATATTTGTTTCAAACTTGGCAACACAAATACGTTAATTATTAAATGAATAAATATTTAAATACAATATGTTTAAATCAGCAAGCGACATGTTTTTAAAATAGTTTCATTTTGTTGCTCTGTATTTCTGTATTTTAAAGTATACACTACAAATAAAGTTTATTGTGTATATATTGACAGTTAATTTATTTAAGAAAGTTTTAAATATTTAATTTAAATACTGATAATTATTTACTCTAGTGGAAATAATATATATGTAAATAACGTGTACAGAGCGGGAAATACTTTATATGATCAGGTTTTATTTTACATAACAAATATTATATTTCTGTAGTCGTATATATCCACGGCCTGATGTGTAAGGAGCATTCTACAATATAAGACTTTTTGCTTTTGAGAGATGCAATTCAACATTCAGATAAAAATGACTGAATGCAGTTTCCAAATAAAAAGAAATTCTAAGAAAGAGAACTTGATTCCTTCCCTTAGACAGAATTGGCAGGAAATAACTATATAAATAAACTCAAGTTAAATCTGCAAGGGAGATGTTTTAAAATAGATTTTATTTTCTTGCTCTGTTATGTATTTTGAAATACTCACAATATATAGTTTTTAATATATAAATCTGTATACCTAATCATTTTATTTCATTTTAGAAAGTTTTGAATTTTTAATTTAAATACTGATAATTACTCTTTTTAGTGGAAATGTACAGCTACGAAGGCGCCCCTGACGACGTTAGTAAAAACTAACTGGGCCTTCCATCTGGTGGACAAGAACTGAACTAGCAATACTGTTGACATCTAACATTAGCAAAGGTTTTTTATTCTTTGATAGTAAATTAAATGTTTGAATCAAGGTTATTATGTATGCACACTTGCTTGGTGATAATTGTTATTATATTATTTTATATTACAAAATTGAATCATATAACCGGTATTTATTATTAAGATAAAAGGGGGTTATAAAGTCAATTGTTATTACTTAACTTGGTCAATGTTTGTTTCTATACTAAATATTGTAAAACCCAAAGTATATAACATTGTTTTCTCATAATAATAAAGAAAATGGCTGCATCAGGAGCGTTTTTTTCAGGTACACCTAACCGTTTTTTTTCAGAAAATCTCATGTCTTATTGATAATCTTACAATTTTACTATAAAACTTCAAGAAATACATTAGAACATGAATATTATTTTTATTTAACAAATTCATGATTTCGATAATGTGGTGTTATTTTTAACATAAAATCAAGATTATGTTCATTAAGTACATTATATCCTAAAATTCATCCCAAATGTAGTTTGAAGACTTGATAGTTTAAATTCAATTCAAGATGCTCAGGGTGGTTGTTGTACAATTGTGTTGATCTCCATCGGCAGCATGTTGAGAGCATATCCTTAGATAGCCACGTGATTGAAAAGCCTAAGTTTGAAAACACTAATGTTGTAAGTAATCTGAAAATCTATTTAATGTGATAATTTTCATGTATAGTACAAAACACATGAATCACGTGCTATTGTGAAATTATAAATTTACTTTATAGTGACAATTCTTTACTCAAAACATCAAACCTGCATTGAGACGAGAAATAGGAAATATCAATTATATATCAAAAATTTTCTTTTCGACACTACTTTTAAAAATGTATTAGTTTGGTATTTATGTCGACAGTTATTTTAGTTTTAGTTTAAATCTTAGTTATAGTGTTACGTTCTTTGGTCAGATATAATATTCTTTCATATATGCCCATATTATAGCATATCGATAAGTTCGTTTTAGGTGAATGGTTACGATATTGCTCTTATAGTAAACAGTAGGACTACATGTTTTTTCATTATTTATTTTGCTAATGATTATTTTTATTATTGTTAATTTCTTAAAACTTTATGTTCGTAACGTCTCAATGTTATGTCACTAAAACATATTAATTTTATATTCACAAACTAGAATTTGACAATAACGAACACAATTAATTCTTAAATAATAACCATTTATAACGTTACTATTGAGCACTTTTGTATATATGTGACATATAAACACGAAGTCTTTCCAGATATAGTACTGAGGCTTTAAATTTATAAAAGCTTATTTACACTTGAAATTTTGTGTTTTGTGACTTTTCGCAGAATTTTTTTAAACATAAATTACACCACATTATCGAAATCATAAATTTGTTTAAATAACAAAAATGTTTTGTGAGTAGGACTATATTAATAAAATGGTAAATGGGTTAGGTTTGGTGTATCATCCTTGTAGCTAATCACAGTAGTTAAATTAAGTTTAAATTGACATTTCAAATTTATGAGTAATAAAGAAATTTCAGGTAAAAAATTTGGAATTTTCCTCAACTCCATGATGCCCCAAGGGAAAGTTGCAGGGTTCAGAAAACTGACACTCAAAGTAGGTAAGATATCTGGAGTTGCTGTGTACCGTACGGGTGTTACTTTTTGTATACTGTACATAAACACATTTCAAGTTTTCTTTCTACTATATTTTAATTGTATTCACAATAAGCTTTCTTATTGAAGGCAATAATGTAAATTTAGACAACTTTAACACTACAATATGAAAGTCAACGATACGGCAGTTTATCGAATGTATTGTTGCTGCACATTTGAACAATTAACCTAATATTCTAGAAACTCTTATATTGGCACTATAATGAGCTACAATTCAACATTAAGGTAATAATTATTGCACGTATCTTCCAAATAATCACTACGCCGTATAATAAGCCACACCTTACTATGAATAGGTATATAAACATACTATAGTTCAATCCGCGGACGAGATCTTGTGAATTATGTTTCATTTTCATGTTCTGCCTTTATTTATTTTAAACCATACACAATATATATATCTTGTTATTAATTTTCCATTTATTGTATTTTTATAAATGTAAAAACTTATAATTTAGATACTAATATTTATTATCTTTAGTGAAAAATAAACATCTAAAACCGTGCTTTCTACCGTTGTAACAGATAACTAACTATCTGGTGGATAAAAACTGAACTAGGACTACTGATGAATGTAAATCTATCCCCTTTGACCATCATCTATCCTTATATACAAAACTAGATTTTAGATACTAATATTTATTCTCTTTAGTGAAAATAAACATCTACAACGGTGCTTTCTACCGTTGCAACAGATAACAAACTATCTGGTGGATAAAAACTGAACTAGGAGTACTGATGAATGTAGATCTATCCCCTCTGACCATCATCTAACCTTATAGGCCTATACAAAGCTGGATTTGTTTTATTGCTGCATATCCATAGAATATTTACGATTAAACGTGTTTCTAAGCAATATTTTTGCTCCTGGTTGTTCATTATGTTTGCTGCTTTTCTAAATGATTGTAGGTATTAGTTGATTAAATACGTTAAGTTGGTTAATCCTGTTGTCGCTGCATGTTAGTTGCAACTGAAGTGTTAATGCAAATATATGAGAGTAACTCGCATTTTAAGGTGTTACATCAGATACCAATAAACTTTTATTTGAACATTAAAACAGGAAGATCCATTTAATGGAATCCCTTTCTGTTTATTATAATGTGGCGCGAAAACCTCCATAGGCTACTTTTAGTTTACCTAAAATTCTTTACAACATTCGAAGTATACAAAATTATTTCTTTTAGTTTGTTATTTACTTGTGATTGTGATACCTCATCTAAGGATTAAGTGCACCAAAGTGTATGTAGTATTGTTGAAAGATATAGGACATGCAAACAGCCCATCTCATTTTTCAATTATCGTCTGAAAGCGGGTACTCGGGTAACCTGTCTAAGCCACCATGTGGATTTTAATTAAGATCTGTACTTCTGTACACTCTACTTTCTTTTATTCCCGTTGTACCGAATCATCAACATTAGAAAAATAAAATAAAAATATTTAGTATAGTTAAAATTATAACACATTTAGTGTAAAACGAAAATATTGAAATTATTAAAATTGTATACAGGAATAAGAACGCATGTCTATTTTTAACAACAAACATTATTAAATACACCATTGCTATGAACTCAATACTTTCATATATCCATGCGGCTGTCATTCATGAACATAGTAAACTCAGTGAAAACCAAAAGAAGAGGTAACAGTGTGAGCGTTTCTAGGAAAGCTGCCCTCATTTAAAACTGCTTAAGGGATAATATTACCAGTTCTAGAACTGTGTGTCATCCAGTGAAGCTTACTTGATAACATTTAGGTAACAGTAATTAGATATTCCATTAAAATGCTAATAATAAGAAGAACGAGCCGTACCTCAGCATTCAGGTAAGAATGACTGATTACGGCTTCCAAAATTGTTAAAATTCTTTATTATTGAAGATATGTCACCATAATAACATTATTTACCAAATACAAAGTTATTAAAAGTAATTCTGGGATTGAGAATATTTGTAATTTATATTATATTTACTGTTCGTTTATATATTTATAATTTTAGAATAACAAATTATCCCTACTAACCATAAAATTTCTAACCATGGTTATAAGTAAAAGTGTAAAGAATATCTTGAATTTAATTTTAAATGGGATTAATTCTTCAGTACTAAGAAAGAAGTAATATCCACAACACATCCTAACAATTCCAGTCCAAACCAACTCAGCGAGTAACCTAGTGGAGAAGAACTGAACCAGCGATACTGTTCGCCTGGTGGCCATATGCAGAAGTTATTATATAACTAAATCATAATATTCGTTGATTGTGAACATATTTAATATTATTGATACCACCTTAACCCTGTGAATTGGGAAACTTGTAATGTAATAGTAATATTGTTCCTTTATTTTTTTACTGTAAATTAGTGTCTTTAAATAATACATTTATAGATTAAATTTACATAAACATATTCATGTCGGCCCCAACTTGTCTTATGGTCTCGCAATTAACTCTTCTGAAATAATACTAATTAATAAACTACTAGAGATTAAAAATTAGCGCAAACACGATTCTGGTCAAAATAAAATTCAGCCATTTAAGCTAATTAAGCCATACAAAACTCATCACAAGATAAATAGAAATTGGTTTAAAGATATAACAAATCCATTAACTATAAGAAAAATAATAAAGACTCATTTAGCAGACATTAAACATATAGATCAAGCTGGAATAGATTCTGTCAGTCGAATTTAATGTTTATAAGGTGGCAAACAATTTATTCCATTCCAAATACTTTTCTCAATATAATATAATTGTACTATCTATTATAATCCACTCCATAGGGGAATATTAGGTCTTCAATTTCAATAAAATTCTTATTTACTTGTAATGGCTATTTAGTAAACAGTTTTAAGAGAATAACCATAAAATAAGTCTTATTTAGAGGCGTTTTTAGGGCTGACGGAATTGTATTATCATGTAGGCAATCTAACCGTTTAATAATTTTTTTTCTAAGGTGCATAGAATGAGCTGCATCTCAGCATGTAGATAAGAATGACTACAGCTTCCAAATAAAGTACTAGGAACAATCAGAGAACTCAAAGAACAAACTACACTACTTCTACTTTGAATTTGATCTCATATAAACTTATTAAAAGTAAATCTGGAGACGGGAATGTTGTTTTGTTTTCATATTTTATGACAGTCAAATTATTCTTATAAAAACAAAACTAAAACTAAAAACAAACATGTCTTTTTATAGTAAACTACGTACATTATTAAAGACGCCATTGCACTGACCTCCATACTATCTTGTATCCTCCACACACACACACACACACACACACACACACACACACACACACACACACACACACACACACACACACACACACACACACACACACACACACACACACACACACACACACACACACACACACACACACACACACACACACACACACACACACACACACACAAGTTTGCCGCTGGCAGTTGAGTGGTTCGGACGTGCTTGCATCGTGCTCATTAAACCTAACCTATAAGTCTACACCTGCTTTATCTCGTCAAGATGAATAGTGAATGTGCTATTTGTTCTGACCCATTACCCGATAATTGTGATTTCGCCAAGTGCTCTGTGTGTAATTTGTGTTTCCACTTCGACTGTGTGGATATTGCAGAATCGAGATGGAGCCGAATGGGAGTGAAGAGAAGGGAAGCCTGGAAATGTAAGGTGTGCTGCAAGCAAGGTAAAGACTCCAACCAAAATAAAGAACCTTCGTTGTCAAAAGATATAATTTCTAAGTTGCATGAGGAGTTTGTGGTAAAAATGGAAGAGACAATCAAACAACAATTTGCCATTTATGACAAAAACCTTTCTGTCAAAATGGCTGAATTTCAAAAATCTATAGATTTTGTTTCTTCTAAGATCGATGACTACGAAGTCAAATTAAATGGTGTTTTAACTCAAATGAATTCAGTCAATAAATCCAATGAAGAATTGAAAAGTGAAAACTTAGCACTTAAGAAAACAGTTAACTAATGTACAACACCAAATGGATGAATTGGAACAATACAATAGGAACAGAAACCTGCAGGTAGATGGAGTTCCAGAGGTCGCCAACGAAGTAAGGACCGATATTATTATGAAGTTGTCGGATAAATTGGGCGAAGAAATAATTTTTAATGAGGATATCCAGGCAATGCATAGAATTCCAACCAGGCGTGCTCGCGGTCCAAAGCCGATTGTAATACAATTTACAAACCGGCAAAAGCGAGATGCCGTATTGAGCAAAGCGAAGAAAGCTGGCCTTAAATCAACTAACTTTATTGCGGGTGTTCCAAGTAATAATGTTTACATAAATGAACACCTAACTGCAAAAAATAAAAATGTTCTCTTTCATGCCAAAAAACTTAGGGAAATAGGTTTTAAATATGTATGGACTGCGGAAGGGAAGATTTTTGCAAGGAAATCTGAGACGGACGGAAAAATTCGTATAAAAAATGTATCTGATCTACAGAAGTGGGGTTTAAAGGTGGACGAGGAAAAGTAAATAAGCTGGTGTAAAGATGTTAAAAATGTAGTGTTCCAGTGAGTCTGAAACCAGCGAGTTATTACCGTAATCTTACTATATTTTGTTTAAATATAAGGAGCATCAGGAAACACTACAACGAACTTGTTATTTATTTGAACTCATTAACCTCAAACTATGACATTGTAATTCTGACCGAAGTATGGATAAAGATCGATGAAGAGGACAGATATCAGTTACCCGGTTATGACATGCTATTCCAGCCCAGGTTAGATAACGCAGCTGGTGGAGTCATTGTGTACATTGACTGTCAGCTTCGCTACTCTTATCAGCTGATACTACATCCTACCTCCGAGATTGTTAATGTTAAATTAGAGTTAAGAGTTAAAAATAGGTTATTGAGTTTTTCTATTTTTGGAATCTATCGAAACTGTAAATACACTTTTAGTCAATTTAAAAATGATTTCGAAAATATATTGAAGCTTAATTCTGTCCCGGTACTAATTATCGGCGATATTAATTTATGTTTATTAAAAAACAAAGGTTCTGGTCAGGATTATTTGAATTTAATTTCGTCTTATGGATTTGAAAGTCATATTAAACGAACCTACCAGGGTTTTCAATGGGTCAGCTTCTTGTATAGATCATGTTCTCATTAGAAATTTCAAAGGTCTTCTTTTTGAATCCAACATTGAAGTATTAAATATAACAGATCATTATGGATTAAAAGTTCGATTGTATGATATTAACTGTGTAAATAGATCAGTGATTAATAGGTTCTGTAAGGTTGTGGACTATGATATGCTGAGTAGACAACTGAATATAGCGGATTGGAATCCTGTATATGACTGTAATAATGTAAATTCTTGTGTTGATAATTTTTATAGTATTTATAATGTTTGTTATGATGCTGCGTGCATTTTAAAGGAAATTAATAGTAAGACCAGGAGAAGGAGCGACTGGGTGACAGATAATCTGATTACCCTTATAAATGAAAAAAATAATCTTTTTAAAGTTTACACTAGAAACAGAAATGACTTGGATATTAAAATGCAATACAAACGGTTATCTGGAAGGGTAAATAGAGAAATAAAATATGCGAAAAGGACCTTTTATTCTCATTTGATAGACAGATGTAATGGGGATTCAAAAAAATACTGGGGGGGTTATAAAGAAAATTGTAAAGAGTAAAAAAACGTCATTGAGTTGCATTAGGATGAATGGTAAAGAATGTTTGGTGGAGGGTAATGTGTATGTGGTGGCGAATGAATTCAATAATTATTTTGGTAGTTTGGTAGCTAAATTAAGAACTGAATCATTTGGAAGTGATTTGTTTTTCGAGGACAATCAAGAATATGAAGTGTTCTTGAATGAAATAAAGATAAATTATTATGAAATTCGTAAAGTGATTTGTAATTTGCAGGACAAGCGTAGTTGTGGAACTGATGGTATCAGTATATTTACAATAAAGAGAAATTTAAACATATTTGCTCCTATCATGAGTGATATCTTTAATAAGTCGCTTGAGCAAGGAATATTTCCTGATAAATTTAAGATTGCGTGTGTTGTGCCTATTTTTAAGGCTGGTGATGGGTATGAAGTATCTTCGTATAGACCTGTCTCTCTTATAAATACGATGGGTAAGATTTTTGAAGCGGTTGTTAAAAATAAATTACAGTTGTATTTTATTAATAGAGACTTGTTTTCAAAAAATCAGTATGGGTTTTTGCCTGGTAAAGGTACAGATCTGGCCATACAAAAACATGTGGAAAGCATAACTGCGTCAATGGATGAACATAAGTACACTGTTGCTGTGTATTTGGATTTTAAGAGGGCTTTTGATTCACTCGATATTGAAATTTTAATTGTCAAGTTCAAAAAATATGGGATCGGAGGTATTTTTTTGGATTGGCTTATAACTTTTTGCAAAGGTAGAAAACAAGTAGTTAAGATTAATGGTGTATTGAGTGATGTGTTGGAATTACAATATGGAACAGCGCAAGATGGAGTTCTTGGCCCCTTGATATTTTTAATTTATATTAACGACTTGTTATTCCTTTCACTGGAGTCTTCTATTTTTGCTTATGCGGATGACACAGCACTGGTATGCTCCGCTTTTAACAGAGACATTCTAAGGAGAAATTTAAGTAAGGATATGGAGACAATATCACAATGGCTAATTAAACATAAGCTGCTGATTAACACGTCCAAGTCAAAATGCATTTTGTTCTTTGATTATGAAAAATCAAAAACTGATCTCCAAAACAGATTTGATTTTAGGTGTCATGAGCATTTGTGTACATATTCATGTGAATGTAGTAGTATTGAAGTTGTAAACTACACTAAATATTTGGGCTTGATCATAGATCAGCACTTGAAGTGGGATTCACACGTAGGCTACTTGAATGGAAAGTTGAGGAAAATTAATTACTCCTTATATCACATGCGAGAGTTTGTTAGACAAGACCAATTAAGGCAGGTGTATATTGCATGGTTTGAAAGCACTTTGAGGTATGGTATCATCCATTATGGTGGTACCTACCCAACCGTGCTACAGTCGGTTGATAGTAAGTCAGAGACACGCAGTCCGCAATGTGTATCAAATTAGAAAGATTGATCGGGTGAGTCATTTATTTGCAGAAAAAAATATCTTAACGTTTTGTCAATTATATTCATATAGTGTTTTATTGTATGTGTTCAAGTATTTAAACCAATTTAAAATCAAGCAGGCAACTAGATCTACACACAACATACGACTTTTCGTGCCAAATTTGAAGAAAGAGAAGTGTAGACATCAGTTAAGTTACTTGGCTCCAAAGCTATTTAATGAATTGTTGTAAAGTCATGGTGATGACTTGTACTGGGAGAGGAAGCCAAGATTTAAAATGAAAACACTCCAATTTGTAACTTATGAAAAGATCAACTAGCAGGCCTGCTTGTAAGATTCAAAATGTGTGTGTGTGTGTGTGTTTTGGAGGTTTGTTATGGTTGTCTGCTCAGCGTATCTGTGTCTGGTATGCAGTTTTGTTAATTTTTATTGCTAAGGGCGCATATTGTGCTAGCTGGGCTTCACAGGGACTAGGTGTGTCACCGTGTGCTTTTACGGTGCCTGATAAGGCAACCTCGGGGGAACTCGAGGGCCATGAGCCGCCTGGTGGCCCAGTGCAATGCGCGGTTTGAAGATTCAAACCATAGATGTCAGAAATGCATATTACCTCAGTGCTTAATTTATTTGTGTACAGTATTTATCATATATTTATTTATTTATATTTTTGTGGGTGCCTGGTACATTATATATATATATATATATATATATATATATATATATATATATATATATATATATATATATATATATATATATTGTTGATTCTTGTTGCATTTATATTTAATTGTAATTGCTTGATATTTAATTTTCATTTTTATTGCATGTTTGTTTATATTGTTGATTGCACGTTACTCTCTTTATATTTTATTGCTTGTTTTGTTTAAATAGTTTATTATATGTAAGTTAAAACTATTATGAATAAGTTAATATAAATTTAAAAAGTGATTCGACACCGACTTAAATTGTAACCTTAAATAGTAACATTGTAAATAATAGTGTATAAGTAAGAAATTTCACAATACTGCGAGAGATGAAGGAATTATATAGTATTTAAAAATGTTTTACCTTTCCCCGCACGCACTCTTGTGGTGCATGGGGACTGTCAACTACCATGTATTATGACCGAATAAAGATTTTTGTGACTTGTGACTTGTGACACACTCACACACACACACACACACACACACACACACACACACACACACACACACACACACACACACACACAATACACTGATACACACTTTATACACTGTTATATACTGTTTTGGTGCCAAGTGTGAATTTTAATTTTGAATATTTTAACGATCGGTGAATTAACAAATTAGTTTTAATCTAGCTGAGACATTCTAAACATTGCTGAGATAATTGATAGTCGTTCCATCGTGAGCCTCTTGGGCGCATTATGAAGGTATGTACCATATTCCTGCCTCTATCTTTCGTGGTTTTTGCTAGGTGTTAATAAGTTATTCAGAACAATTAATGTATATGGATGAATCTCGGTAAAACTAATTAGGTTATAAAGAATCAAATTCGGTCTGTTAAAATTAATTTTCTGTCTAAGATATTTCCAGTATTATTTAGGAGAGTGCCTTCAAGGAAATGTATCAAAGAAACCCAATTTCTATCATAAAGTGTCTTCTTTTGGCTCTTTTCATTTACCTTCCATGTAACCAAATTCGATTACCTTATGTGCAAACATTCACGGATTTTTACTATGAGGTTGTTTTCATAATAGCGTTTAATAGTATTTTCATTGCATTAGATAGTTTATTGATCATTGGTGCAATCTGAATTTAAAATTAGGCAATGACGTCTTCCATGCAACCTGCATTACACTACTGATCAAGCACTTTACAATAAAAATTTTCTAAATTTTAAATGTAAACCAATGTTTCTGCCTCTTTGATGAACTTCAGCTGAAAGTATTAACAGCTGTTAAGTATCAGTTCGCTTTGTATTATGTGTCGTAGCGCAGTCTGTGGGATCCAATATAAAACACTCTAACATCAACAACGATTTATAATTAAAAAATTAATTAAATAAACTATTTAAATTGGACCAAATTTACTCTAGTATGCATGCCTATGTTACTTCCAGGAACGTGTAGAATCACTGTACAAAATTTCACGATGTTTCGTGCACTGGTTCCAGAGTTATAACGGAACATACAAACAAACATTCACATTTATATAGATATATGTGCTCAATTATACATGTGTATAATTGTGTGTATGTGTACAGTACTTCGAATTCGTATTAAAGTCTTAAAGAGACCTTTATTATACAATTGTTTTATTTAAAATGTATTAGTTTTATTTAACTTAACAAATATTATCCTATCAGGGTTAATTGTAAAACAAGGTCTTATCGCCCTAAATTCACCCTCTTGTACATTATGTATATGATACAAATAAAGTAATTTGATTTGATTTGTTATCTTGCCATTTGGAGACCTGTGAACATGTTTACGTTGTTTTCTGATATTCCTCCCAGCCTCTACTTGGTGAATCAATTCATACTTCAAGTAAACTTTGCAATGTGACATAATTTGGGCATCGTATACCTCAGTCACTCCTACCCAAAAAAGACACTCCCTGCACATTAGGCCGTAGACATAGACGACTGCAGAAATTCAATATCTGTGATTTTATCAAACATTCCTCACTTTACACGTAATTCACTGACATAATCACTTTATTTGTACATAATATTAGTTACACGTCAACGGAATCTCAACTTCTATAAATCTGGCACTAATAAGTGAGTACTGTGCAGCATCCATTGTGTGATTAATAATGTTTTTATAGAAACACAATAACAAAACTTGACAAGTTAATCTTTAGCAAATTTTGCAATACAAATTAACTTTAAAATCCCTCCGTTTGATTGTATTGATAAATGATACCCGTGACATGAATCAATAATATAAAAATATTATAATAAGTATTTTCATGGTATTGCATTCTAACTTTATTTCCAGTATTTAATTTCAACTGTTATGATTAATTAAACATCAATGATTTACATTGGATGGCAGCAGTATTACTAGTTCAGTTCTTGTCCACCAGGTGGTAGGCCGAGTTAGTTTGGACTGCGGCTGATAGGGGCGCCCTTGTAGCATTATGTTTCTTTAAATATAATAATATTATTAGTATTTAAATTAAAAACTTTATTTAATAGGGAATATAATATAATTCTTAGCATACTATTCTTAGAATAGTACAAAATATATAAAAAATTAAGCGAATCAGGAATATTAGAAAAAAAATCTCGTCTGCTGATTTAACCATAGTATTCTTATATAGTTATTCATTTCAATTTCTGAGTCTATCTATAGCTTGTCTCCTAAGCTTTTACATAATGACATTTTTATATTTTATTAGAAAACCTGCATTCAGTAGTTTTTTACCTGAACGTTGAATTGCAGCTCATTGCGTTTCAAATATTATAGTAAAGTGTGAATTGTGTGTAATATGTTGTTTCTCTTCCGCATGATAAATTTGATCAATGGTCGAGGTTTTGTTGACGTATACAATGTGGTTGTACCAAAAAGCTTTGTCTGTCGATACAAGCAGATTGCTGGCTTTGTTTTTGTAAAATCGCTTTCTGTACATTTTAAAGTCTTCGTAAGCTCTATTGATGTGTGTTAATTCAGGTCCTTCTGTTGTTGCTTGCTTTACCAATATATCCACAAGTTAAGTATGAGTAATTTCACTATGGCCGGGAACCCAGAGGATATTTATATTTTGTTCAATAAATGGCTTTGCATAGTACCAAATAAAACAATCTTTAAGAAAATATCGTCCGCAGATTTAACTGTTGTATATATATATCATATCATTCTATTTATTTAGCGTGCGGGTTACTGTGAAATTCAACATTAATATTTGGAAGCTGCATTCAGTCGTTTAACCTAAAGGATAAAACGCAGCTCATTGGGATTAAAGTATTGGAGTTAATTATTAATAATGTTTAATTTGGTTGCTTATATTTTATAATTAATCATATAACTAGCAATCTAGTTGAAGCACTTATTTATTAATGACTTAATGACTATGACTATGTACAATAAGTTATAATTTAAAAACCTAAACCTATCTTTTTAACACTCCAAAATCTCGTGAGTTGTTTAAAGTACAAGTATAGCTTTAATGTTAGGTTTATAATTTTAATACGTAGCGTTTGAAAGTATAACGTTTGATAAAATACCGTCTCGTGCAATTTCATATTGTAGTGGTGAAAATTTAAAACTTACGTAATTACCTCCAATAAGAAATCATTTTGTGACTACCAAAAAAAATTTAGTGGAAACTAAAAATGTGTTTATGTATACAAAAAGTAACACTCGTGTTGTAAACAACAATCCAGATATCTTACCTACGTTGGGGCCAGTTTCTGTACCTTGCAGCTTGCCATTGGGGCATCATAAGGTAGAGATAAATGTTCAAATTTTGATCATAGGTTTCTATTTTTTACTACAAAAGTTAAACGTCAATAAAAATGTGGATTAAGTATCACAAAAAACTTCTTTAATATAACATAATTCATGATTATGACAACCTAGTCTAAATTTTGTTCATGAAATTCTACGAAATGTCACAAAACAAGAAATACTGTTGTAAGTTTATAAAATTTGTATGCATTATGACTTTATTATATCAAAACCATGTTAACTTACTTATAAATTAATATTCAGTAAATTATTGTTGTTTAAGTAATAAATCAAAAGAATTGATCATTTCTTTACAAAAGTCGAGTACATAAATATACATCGCACCTGCACACCCTTTATGTTATCATAGGGGGCAAATAAGACATACAGGTCACACCATTATCTTTATTGGTGACTGGTATATATAATAAAATACTGTTAGCGGTCACAACATTGACTGTGTCGGTCGAACAGTTGGGCGTTACGTGATGAGACAACCGATTGTGTTTGAATTGATGGCTATTCAATGATAACCTCATTTTGGGCCATATTTTGTCACAGTAAATATGCTCTAAATCAGCTCTTTATTATTCGATTTAAATTATTTTGGTGTTACTGGATTTGTATTAGAACTATATAAAGACTGCTATTCTTGTATTTTTTTAGAAAAAATATAATAGCAGACATATTAAAAATCATTATTAAAATGAAATTGTTAGTTGCGTGTTTTTACCACCGTTAAACGATTGGCGTCAGTGCATAGACCCGGTAGACACTCCGCAATAAACAAAAATAGACATAGAAAATACAAATATTATTTTACTCTACTTTTTTATTTTATTTTAAGCGAAACATACAGTACTGCTAATATATAAGTCTAGATCTCTCCAACAATAAATAAAAAAACAATACTCTCCAACTTAATTTTGAATTTATAGTTCAAAGTACAAAAAACTGTTACATCAACTTTTGGCTCCAGCCAGGTGTATGTAAAACATATTATTGTCACTTTTAAAACAACTCCTTACAAATATATATTGTTTAATTATTAAATTACATTATAACTTTGTAACTCATAACTTTATTTTAGTGTTGTTTAAATAAATAAAATACAGTATGTTTCTGACAAGTCATGGAAGATAAACATAAATTTCCTTAGGTACAACACTTTCAAATAAATTAATAAGAACTATAAATATCAATACAACATCGAATAACCCAATCACATTAATAATAATAATATTCTTTTTTGCATCAACAATTTCACAATTGCATTGCATGCGTCAACATTTGAGGTATTAAACACACAATACTTAAATGTGAGAGTCAATAAACAAGGCGGTTAACAAGTATTTGGAATTTCATGGTAACTGGACATCAGGACTGGGAAATTGTTTGTCGATAATTTCAAGGATTTTCATCCCAGCGGCCCATCATGAACTCTTCAACGGAGTAAAATGCCTTTTAAAACCAAGATTCGTTTTAGTCGAGCTTTGAATGTTTTGGGATCGTCGAGATGTTTAATTTCCTCAGGGAGCCTGTTGATGATTGTGACACCAACCTGGGATGGCAAATGTCCGAATGCTGTTGTCCTGTGTTGCTCGGTTCGAAAGTTGTCCCTGCCTCTTGTTTTATTCTCTAATACATTCTCTATAGTATTATCGCTATCATCATCATCCATGGGACCTCTAAATGAATTTATCACCGTTCTCCAGTTTATGACAATACAAACTATGTCTATGAATGCATCACTTGAGCTCATTATGTGTTCTAGTCATTGAAATATTCTTTGACTAAGTTATTACACAGTATAACACTGAAAAACATCTTTTTTTCTCAAATGATAAATTCATAAAAAACTAAATTATTGTTTAAAGCATCGAATACGTTAATATAAAAATTATTTAAAATACAAACTTTAATTAAAATATTTAGTTTTATTAACAGAGAAAAGTAACACTTTTTACATTTCAGCGGATAAAGCGTTTTTCTGTAGATATTCGGTCAGCGTTCGGTCATTATGGCGGGCTCATGATAGAAAGTGTCGTGTAATCGTCAGCCTGTACACAAGAATATCGTGCTCTGATCCTTATATTACATTTCAATAAAGGAATAACTTCTGCCGTTGGCCACCAGGCGAATATTATTGCTAGTTCGGCTATTCTCCACCAGTGTACAGTCTGAGTTAGTTTGGATTGAAAACGGTCGGGTGCGCAGTTGTTGTTCTCTCTTTCTTAGTAAGAAAAGGTTATTGGCATTTAAAATAAAAATAAATAATATTATAGAGTTTTTAACAAGGTACTGCATTAAAAAAATTGCTTTTATAAGAATAATTACTTTGCCGTAAAATATAAAAACAAAACAAACAGAGCTGTAATTATGTTTAAAAATATTCCCGTCTTTAGATTTACTTGTAATATCTTTATAATAAATTATACTTACAAACACCACAGGCATTATTTAGTGTTTGTTATATTTATTGAGGTTTATTATTTGGAAGCTGCGGTCAGTCATTCTTAACGGAATGATGAGGTGCAGCTCACTTCACTTCTAGTACAATAAGATAAAATACAATTAAAACTTAGTTTGTTTATATTAAAACACAATTTATCTGCCATAAAAACACCAAACTCTAACCCTAAAAAAGACGTATTTTATGGTTGTTCTTTAAACTGGTTCTTTCCTTTTGTTTTATTAAATAAATAATACTAAATTGCGGAAGATCTTCTGGACGCTCATACTGTTACTTCTTCTTTCGCTATCCACTGAGTTTACTATATGTTGAATCCATGACGAGCCGCTGGGATATAAAAAAATACTGAGATCAGTGCAATCTTGTCTGTAATAATGTACGTAGTTTACTATAACAAGATATGTAGTATAATAAACGGTCCCCACGAGAAGCGAATTAACTATCGATTAGAAATATCTAAACTATCGACTGTAAATAAAATAACAAATAAATATTCATAATAATAATTCCGAGCTGTTTTTATATTACTAAATAGCCATATTGTTTAAAAAAAGGTAATGCAAAATAAGTAAAATCATTTGCGCAGTGATGAAAGACATAGGGTAAGGATAATTGCGATGAACATGCGCTTTTTGAGTCGAAATTTATTTTTACACTTTGGAAAATGTTTCAAATAGGTACATGATAATAATCTTTATCTTTTAAATCCAATGTGTCCAGTTTTTAGTGTGATATTAATTACAATTAAAGGTGGAAATCAAATAGTGATTCGTTGCAAGAAACATTAAAACAAACAGCCCTTAACAAAAGCACACTTTTTAACACTCTAAATTTTGTATAATGAATGTATTAACAATAGTTTACTATTTTAGTTGGAACTAAACCAACTGTGTCTTTCTAATACATTAATGTAGTTTAATGTCATTAGTACATGCAGCGATATCAATGCAGATTAGCTATCATTTTGTAGAGAGGTTTATTTTGCACGGGTAAATATATATTTTAAATACCGTAACATTATTTTCTGTAATATTAAATACCTATATGTCGTTTTCATAAAAAATATAGATCTAATACGAGAATACAGTCTTAAACGCCAATAACAAAATGTAAATGGAGATTACTATACTGTAATTTGAATGATGTATAACGTAGTTTGGTTTGTCTTTTTGTAGTTGCTTCAGTAGTTTTAAATAATCATTAAACCCTCATGATTCGATAATCGATTGACGTGGTGGCTGCTTATAGAGATGATCGGTATGTAACAAATTAATGTCGGTAACATCGTTATTCAGTGGTAACCTATTACCAGAATAACGTGTTATAAATAACACAGTAGCAGGTAGGGTGATTGATTTGGCGTTCTCATAATGTCTTTCTGGTATTAGATTATTGAGTAACCTAGTTATTTAGTAACAGTCGAGGCTATTATCGTGAAAGCAAAAGGCTAGGAACGTACCAGTTCTGCTAATTTTCGAACCTTCCGTCGTCAATAACAATTTTTTACAAAGAACTTGTAGGTTGTTACAAATAGTTCAATAGCTGTCATGTACTATAGAACAAGTACAGACTAAGACGATTGTCTATCAATATGAGCTGGTTCCTGGCACTTCTACTCTTCAGCAAAAATCAGTATCATATAGCAATAAGATGGACCACGTCTTTGAATATCCATTACAGACATGAAGGCAATTTCCGCACCAAAGACATATTTTTGAATGTGTATCATTATACTTTATAAAGTTTATACCTTTTAAACAACTAGAATAATGTCAGGACGAACTTCTGAGAACTTGTTTCCAGTAAGAGATGGAATCATGTCAGGCTAGTATCAGTAGTTAGAGCTTATTGACAAGTATATATCTGGCTTCCCATAATTCTGGACGTTTTCCATTGTAATGTCCTTTTACATCTCTCTTCCACTATCAGATCAATTAGTTTAGGTACAAGAGCCTGGAAGTTATTAACAAACTAACCAAAAAAACTACAATAATTTAGCTTTTTTTATTTATCCGTCTAGTAACATAAATCAACAAACAAAAAATTCAAGTTGCCTTGACAAACAAATAACAAGTGAAACATTAAAATATATGTTTTTGAGTACAAAATTAAATAAACAAAGTTTTTAATAATTTACTATTTAAAATTTTATTCTTCTCTAAACGGTACAAAATATTCAGTATTGGTTTTAACGTAAATCACTTGGTGTGTAATTTTTGTTAAGCCATTTATAGGTATCAGCTGTATCTCAGCATTCAGAATAGAATGGCTGACTACAGCTTTCAAAATTAGACTAAACCGAACAATAGTTCGACAACTGTTTTGATGAGTGAAATCTTTATAAACGTACTAAAAGTAATTCTTGGAAAGCGAGGTTTTTGAAATAACGTTACAGTTTTGTCTTTTCTTTTTATTCGTATTGAACAACAAATGAATTTCTTTTATAAATAGTACATTTTTAAATACGTGAATGTCTTAAACAATTTATCATATTTTGTATTTTTTTTTTAATTAGTAAAATTTATTTAGTACTGAGGAAACGTGAACAACAACAGAGCTACCTGCTGGTCTCAGTCAGTACTAACTCAGCAAGTAACTTGGTGGGCAGAAACTGAACTAGCGATAGTGCTCGTCTGGTGGACATTGGTATAACTAATTGTTTATGTATACATATTCATAATTGTATTAATTAAAAAGAATCTTAAACTATGTTTAATTAAATAATACAACACATTAACTATATAATTACATAGACTGTGAAAGTACTCAATAAAATTGTTTTATAATGTTAATGTTCCTAACGTAGTAAATTAGTATTAATAATTTGTTTTCGCTATCTGTCAAATGTACCATTATTTCTTTGTTTGAAGGTAAATTTTGACGATGGAAGGATTGTGAAGGAAACAGGATTTTTCCGGAAATTTGCCATCGTTCAATGAAACAAAAAATCAGTAACACTGTGTTTCGAGATCTGCAATCTGATCTATTCTTCAGGTAAAATAACGAATCTAATACATAATTACAAACTAGGTTAAAATAAGAGATAGGTTATTTTTCCAAAATTTTTGTATTTACATTTTTACACCATATGTTATTTTAATATTAATTGTAACAAACAATGTGTAAATATTAATTTATTTGTGGAGTTGCCTGAAGATGAAACCTTTGGTTTCGAAAGGCCTCGTCCGAAAAATAAACAAGTTGGAAAAATGTAGTGTTTTCATTAACATTTGGTAATATTTAAAGAATTTTCCAATTGCTCCAAGAGTCTACAATTAATTTGGTATGTTATCTTTTTAAAATAATCTTATAGATAGAAATACCATTGAACTGTAATATAGCAGGAAGTAGTAGGTTTTGAACTTTGTTGTGCAAGAATCATAGTAAGTGACGGGCCTCTTAGTAAGTTTTCGTAGTTGTGCTTTTATCAAAGTATCGTCGTCAGTGAACGACATTCGACTGTCACTGGCCAATACTTACTTAATACATTCTTTTTTTACAAACAGTGATATTAATTATAATATTCAAATTAATAAAAATTTACAGTTAAATATTTTCATGCCGTATCTAGGAATAAATAGTAGTTTTTCCGTCTAACTGATCATAAAGTTTGATAGAGAACATTATATATTAACTCTTATTTATGAAAGAAATTGTGTTTGTTGTTTGTTAGTGCCGACTGTACTGATAGTTCAGGTCCTGTCTGCTAGTGTACAGGCCGAGTTAGTTCGGGCTGAGTCTGTTAGGGGCACCCTTATTGTTGTATTCTATTTCTTTAGTGAATATTTTTTGGCATTTCAAAATTAAAGTTCAAAATATTTTTGAAATAAATAAAACGTGAATATATAAAAACGCTATTGTTAAAAATATATATCGTATATTGTGCAATACAAATACAAACAAAAAGTATCCTTCAAAACACTCTCACACATAGATATAACTATAATATTATATAGATTAATACGTGCTTTGTACTCTTTCTAAGGCTTGAAGGGCAGACAGTCATTCTTACTTGAATTTTGGTACGCAGCTCATCTTGACTAAAGTTGTGGTTCTTGATTATGTTAATTAATACATATTGATTTCTACATACATAATATAGGAAAGATAATTTATACATATTTTGATTATCTAGAAATGTCGTTTACGCACTAGTTTTAAAGATAATTCCCTGTAAATTGTATGTACTTTGTGCCGTATGTAGCCATTTATGTATTTTAATTATGCTTTTAGAAAAATTCCAACCATGGTTAATTAAAACGAAATATGTAATCATCAATTTTATATATTACAGTTTTTATGTAGCCTAAAGTAATCTCAGAAGAGGTGAAAAATGGAATGTGTGAACAAGGCAACTCTCGTTCGTCTTACTTATAACCCCATACAAGTAGGACGTAGTGTATTTGTTGTCACTAGAAGGAATAAATTGGGAAATAACATACGTGTGAGTGAGCTGTCATAAATACTGTAACTGGGCTGGGTCCTGAACCGCTTCTGGTTGGTCCTTACAGGCATCACATGTCTCATCTGAAAATAAAAATAAATTAAAACATTTAATATATCGATATTTAAAAGTTATGGTTATTTTAAATCTTGATTATACAAATTAAATCACGGTATGTAGACTACAGGCGAGCTATTTTTCACCCCCAGAAAAATGCATGGTTTATTTTAACCTCCGACCAAAGCGAGCTGGGTTGAAACCAATCGGGATCGATTAACCGAATAGACTGAAATCTTCTATTAACAAAAACCGTGCCCAGTTATAACAGTTTAAAATGTGTTTATTTTTCCAAGTTAATGTAACAAAAATATCTAAAACATATTAATTACATTTACCCCCTTATAGACACCCATGCCGGGACGCCACAATGTCGTAACGTAGTATATAGCTTTTACCGTCGACATTCAGCAAATGAGACTTGTCTCCTTTGGTATTAAAACTAAACTTACGAATTAAATTCTGCAATATACACACATTTTATATAGAGTAACTTAATGGTTCTTAAAATAATTAAATTTATCTGATTAACTTTGACGAGTTCATTATGAAAAGTTAAAATTGATAATTACTGCAGAAACCATTTCTCATCATTAGAACATAGTCTTATGCATTGTGGCTAAGATTTCACACTCTACACATTGAATTAAAAATACTTTCATGCGAATGATAAGAATGATGAAACACCATGATGTTTTCACGGTGAATTCCAACAGGGGAACAGTAACGTTAGTTATGCTCCTGCCCATCAGGTTACTGGCTGAGGTAGTTTAAATTAAATTTTGACAGATGTCATCGTTATTTCTTTTCTTTGCAGTAATTAATTATTAGAAATGAAATAAAAAAATAAATATCCCTAGTAGCTTGATTTAAATTTATTATGTATTAACAATTAAATATTCATAACAATATGATAAGTAACTTATAGTAAAAGTCAAAAGAGAGAATAAAATGTATTCTTAGTTTTCAACTTCCATGGATTTAACTATAATGTTTATATAAACCTAAAACTCATTATTAAGGGAAAGGGAAGTTGTAAAGCGTACACCGTTTTACGTTGTATTTAGAAGCTGCATCTCAGTCAGTTTAACTGAACTGTGATTGCATCTAATAACGATTATGTTGTCTGCTGTACAGATGGGCCAATCAGTACGTCCCACTGTCCTCCCTACTTTTGACACGTTACGTTACACGTAGATACTGAGTATATAATAATACAGTTTTAGATACTGATTTACTGAATACCCCTACTCTGATAAATAGAAGGCAAACTGGTTTTTCTGTATTGGTAACGTTTTAAATATATTTATTATCCTAGTAAACTGTTTACAAACTACTGTTTTAACTAAAACTATTTACAAGTACAAATACATTTTACTTATTATTACTAATTATTATGTCATAAATGTTTACGTTATTTGAGTTCTATTTATCAATGCAATAAGTATTGCTGATTCTATAAATAAATTTAAATAAACACACTAGGTATACTTTAGGATTATAAAAATAAAATTCTACTTCAAAAGTAATTTTAATTTCTGTTTGTAATTTGGTACGATAACACAGTTTTGTGTCATGTAAGAAACTGAGCTCTCACTTGAAGTACAGTACAATCGCGATTATCCGAGGCCCGATTAACCGAGCCTCTGGATTAACCGAGGTAGTACAGTATTTGAACAGAATAAATAATAAATAAATAATAATTTAGTAAGCATGAAGAGCGCGATGAAGTGAAAGTGCGTGCACTGGTTGATGGTACGCGAATAGATGAGTCACCAGCGAGTGTTATTTTTCTAGGCGGGATGTCTCTCTCTACTAGCTGCTGTTAGGCCGGCGTTCGTCACCATGTCACCCGTCCGTCAGTTCAGTTCAGTTTGAGTCATCACTGCAACCTGTTCGTTTCGTCCCTCTTCTCGTTTCGTTATTGTGCCGTTGCTTAGTGTTGTTTTTACGATAAGTGCATCATGAGTTTAAAACGTAAACGGGTAGTGGTTAGTTTAGAAACAAAGTTAAGTGCAATAGAACGTTTAGATAATGGTGAGTCGTTAAAGAAGGTTGCCGCTGACCTAGGTGTTGCAGAAGTGACTGTTGGAGATTGGAGACGTAAGCGGAAAGATATTGAACAGTGGGTTAATAAAAGTGTAAGTGATGGAAGCTATTTGTTGCGGAAAACTATGAAGAAAGGGGAGTACGAACAAACTTCTGAAGCGTTGTTTTTGTGGTTTTCTAATCTTCGAGGGTTCGGAAGTCCAATAAGTGGTCCCATGCTTCAAGCTAAAGCTGTTGAGTTTAACAAACGGTTTAAGGACGGTGAGGCTAATTTTAGTGCAAGTGATGGTTGGCTTGACAGGTGGGAGAAGAGGTATGGCATCCGACAATTAAATATTTCTGGTGAAAAACAATCTGCTGATTCGTCTGAAATTGAGTCGTTTAGCTTAAGAATGAAAGAACTTATTTTAGATCATGGGCTCACATCAGACCAAATATTTAATTGCGACGAAACCGGTCTCAATTTTAGAATGCTTCCTAACAAAACATTGGCAGCCCAAAGTGAAAAAACTGCGCCTGGGTACAAAAAGAGCAAAGAACGAGTAACTCTTTTGATGTGTAGCAACTCTTCTGGATCCTTAAAATTGAGACTCTCCTTATTGGAAAATCAAAGAACCCAAGGGCTTTTAAAAATATCCAAGTTAACTGCCTACCCACCATGTTGTTCCGAGTTAGTGAAAAATACAGGAGGCCTCGGAAGCGTGCCCCTCCCAAACTCGAAGCAAATCATAAAAAAAAACAATCACATGCCACTAGTGGGAAGAGACAAAAACGACGAGACAAGATTTCGAGTACAAGAAAAATAATTAGTAGGTGGCAAACATTTCCATGCAAAATACAATTATGCAGCACCACGGTGCACCGCGTAACTTAAAAAACTAAATAACAACAATAAATATAATTCCAATAATGACAATAACATAATAAATAAATAATATAATATTAATAACACAATAAATAGAAATTTGGTCTATAAATAACATCTATCAGGTACGGCAGTAGTAAATCTAAAAATTTTAACAGGTAATTTTTTATGAACTGAGGGGAGGAAAAAGGTTGTAGAATTTTCTAGGCCCACTATTTTTGAAAAATAATTTTGTTTCAAGTTTGTAGCCGAAATTTAAAAAAAAATATATTTAAAGCCAATTTTCGAAGGAGGCGGGGGCTTAGTTGCCTCCACGAATCCGAATTAAAGATGAAATCCTCCCCTTCAGTTCATGTAACTAAACTAAATAATACTGGCTAATATACTGGCCCTCCTCCAGATCTAACATCTGGCAGCGCTCCATACAAGCCAATCCTCTCAAGTGGTATAATAAGTAAAAAACATTTCTGATCCAACCTTGTTCCAGAAGAAAATTAATGGGAGCACTACACTCCGGTTGGATGCCGGTCCAATAGCGCTGGCAGGGCGCGGGCATTCAGTTGGCTTCAGTGCTGTGTGGTCAGACTCGCCGCATCAGTCCCGCTGACGGCACTCACGGGGGACCCTGTAGAATCCCAACATAACCAGTAGAAATTCAGATCAACTTTACTACAACCCGAGTAATAATAAAAAAACTTAATTATGTTTGCCACAAAGTATAATAAAATATTTAAATTTAACAATTAAAAAAAAATACAATCTGTAACTAACAGTACCTTTTAAGTATCAAAGACTATTTCCTAAAAATAACTCAAGACACCAAGTATTTTAAGATGCACTACTTGGTGACAATATTAAATATTACATAGGCTAGGACAGCCATACTAAATGATTAAGCGTGATAACATTTACTTGTAACTATAATTCGCTGGATTTTAATCATTATATTATAATAATTTACATTTTGCTATTAAATATTAATTGTAAGGTAGGCCTGATAATAATTATATAATTTTACAAATAATAACAATACATCATCTCCCAGATAACAATAATTAAATTATAATCCGATTCACGCTACTATAAAGCCAATAATTAAATAATAAAATTGAAATCATGAATGTTGCCACCCAATTTTGCACGCAACACAAAACACGAGGTAACAAAAATTTGCAAAGTCTGTACCGTCTCGCTTACACTAAAAAAAAACAAATGTGTGTACACGGAAAAAAGAATTTCCGTTCGCCGAACGGATCAGTTAGAAAGCACTAGAGCAAAAAATAGAAAACTTAACTGGCAAAGTAAATAAATTAACAAATTTTAGAATGTACGAAAGACAGGAACGAACACTTTGCGACACGAACACGTACACGAGGAACACAAGTTACAAAAATATATATAAATTACTTATAACTAATCTAAGATAATATATGTCTGGGTGGGAGAGAAAAACCGCCAACTAAATAAAGTTTAAGAGAGTGAAAAGAACATTTACCTGCCGAAAGTCGGAGAATTAGCCAGCCATGTGGAACGGGACGAGCAGCGAACAGACAGCAAAACGCAGTAGCTTCTCCGAACGTGTCTCCGAACAGTCTGACCGCTCCGAACAGTAGCCGGTGCCGGTGCCGGTGAACAGCTGGTCGGTAAACTAGTCAAGGTCAACCAGCTGACCTCAACCAATCAGTCCAACCAGGCAGAAAATCAATACTTGACGGAGTGACTCCCCCACCGACTGACAAGAGTGGCCGGAGGTGGGAAATAATAGACAAAAAATAAATTGCCCAAACTGAGCCCCGGCTCAACCTCCCCCACTAAAAAGAGTGCAACCCCAAACAAAACCTCTCCCCCACTGAAAGAACTCCCCCTCTAACAGGAAACGAAGTCCTGAGCAGGAGGCAGACAAAACACGATCCTCTGAAAAATTTTGAGAGGCGCCTCTCTTGGAGAAAGAAGAAAACAGAAAGAGAGTAAAACGACACCACAGGGAAAACCAGGGGTGATCAGTCCCCGGACACCCCGCAGCCGCACCAGTATCCAGAGCATGACCAGAGGTATCACCACGGAAGGCCTTCAGATGAGAAACATGGGCCTTCCGCCACAACCTCCCCGATACGGGATCAACCAACTCAGCAGTAACTGGGGAGAGAAAACGAAGAATCCGGTGGGGGACCTGTCCACCGATAGCAAAGTTTGGCTGCCCGTTTATCCACGGCCGAACTGACCGGATGGGCCTTACAAAAGACAAGATCCCCACCTGGAAGGGGTTAGCAATACGTCCCTTATTGGAAATTTCCTCCTCACCCTTTCCCTAGACTGTAGGAGCTTAACCCTGACTGCTTCCCAAGTGTCACTTACATTGGGAGTACCAGGTACTGGTAGAAGACTATCCAGGACTCCAGAGATTAGACAAGGGATCAGAAGGAGGGACGACTAAACATGACCTGAAAAGGCGTGGAATCATGACTTTCGTGAAGAGCAGAATTGAAGGCTAACTGAAGCCAGCTCAGGTTTTCATCCCAGGTAGTTTGTTTCTCAGCGTGATAAGCGATGAGGGCGGCTCTGAGATTGCGGTTGAACCGCTCAGCATGAGAAGGCTGGGGGTAGTAAGTAAGGAGATGTAGTAACGTGTTTGATTCCATGCCCAAAACAGAAGCGAATGAAACTCCCTCGACACGAATTGTGTGCCGTTATCCGAGACGAAGGTGGGCGGGCACTCCAAAATTCTGTAGAAGGCGGGACTTGAGTGCCTTGACGGTGAGCGACGCCGTGGCACTCCTAAGAGGAATCAACCAGCAAAACTTAGAGAAAGCATCCACAGCAACAAGCAGGGAGGTGTTCCCTGACTTGCTACGGGGAAAGGGAAAGGGTCCCACATAGTCAATGAACACTTTCTCAAGAGGCCGCTCCGCCACCTCGGAGGAAAGAAGTCCTAATTTGGTATTTTGTGCTGGTTTACTGACCGAGCAAAGATGACAAGCTCGTACTCTACCAGCAATGTCTCTGTCCATACTCTTCCAGATGAACTTATCTCTGATTTTAGCGATGGTCTTGTGAATACCTAAATGACCGCCCACGGGAGAAACATGAAAGTAGGAAAAGACCATCGGTATGAGGGCACTCGGCAGAACAATCTTGGGACCACCTCCGCGTCGGGCACGACAGCAGAGGACACCCTTGGACAAGAAGTAAGGAGAGTGGGCTTCTCCCTCCTGGAGCTCACCAATGATGTTTGACAACTCGGGGTCTTGAAGTTGGTGAGAGCCAAAACTCTCAAAGGCAGCAGGGAAATCCAACATCACAGTCCCACACAACGGTGCTTGAGAATCAACAGGATCGCTGGGTAGATGATACATTCTAGAAAGAGCATCGGCGACGACGTTTTGGGTGCCGCGAATGTGCTGCACCCTGAATTTAAAGGCCGCAATTTTGACAACCCAGCGACCAATCTTCCCGAGTTGTCGAGGATGGGCCAATAGCCAGGAAAGAGCCTGATTGTCAGTTTCCAGCAGAAATTCGGAATGCTCTAGGAACCTCCGAAACTTATCCATGCCGAAAACGACCGCCAGACACTCCAGCTCATAAATAGAAGATTTCTTTTCCTGAAGGGTCAAAGTCCTAGATGCAAAAGCTATAGGTTGCCGAGCGCCGTCGAATTCTTGAGAAAGCACAGCTCCTACAGCACAGGATGAGGAGTCAGTCTGCAAGATGAAGGGCCTACTAAAGTCCGGTATTCGCAGCACAGGAGGTTGGATAATGGCCTCCCTAAGCAGTTGAAAAGCACGTTCTTGATCTTCACCCCAAACGAACTTTGCGTCTTTCCTTCTTAAAGCGTTCAGAGGGGCGGCCACCTCGGCAAAGTCAGGAATAAACCTACGGTAGAAATTAACCATGCCGATGAATCTGGCAACACCCTTGGCATCCTTCGGAGGAGGGAAATCCCGAATGCCTTGGGTCCTGGCAGGGTCTATAGATACACCCCTAGACGACACGAGGTGACCGAGAAACGATATTTCAGACTTGGCGTAAGACACCTTCTCCGGATTGACTGTAAGGCCAGCCCTACCCAACCTAACCAAGACCTCCTCAAGATGTTTAACGTGTTCCGTGAAAGACTCACTGTAGACCAGAAGGTCATCAAGATAATTAAAGACATATCTGAACTTCACATCGTGGAAGATGGAGTCAAGCAACCTAGTTAACGTTTGGGCCCCCACAGCTAGCCCCATAGGCACAGATCGGTACTGATACAAATTCCACGGAACACAGAAGGCCGTGAGAGGACGTGATTCCTTCTTCAACGGAATCTGATGATATGCTTGGTTCAAATCAAATATAGTGAAAAATTTGGCCTTACCGAACCAATCAAAAGCAGAATGGAGATCGGGGAGAGGCACTGAGTCTATTTCAATTTTGGCATTAAGTTTTCTTAGGTCAACCACCATACGATGTTTTCCATTAGGCTTTGGAACCAAGAACGCTGGACTGGCATACGATGAGTTTGAGGGCTCAATAACTCCTTGATCCAAGAGATCCTTGATGATACCACGCATAACCTCCATCTTTGGAGGAGCCAACTTGTATGGGTGGGAGCGTACTGGCTGAGTGTCAGTCAGACGAATTTCATATTCAATAAGATGGGTAGAACCGAGCTTGGGTGTGAGGACATCCGGAAATCTTGAGCAAAGCTCACGGAGAACCCCAGCTTGCTCCTCATCCAAGTGACCGAACGGGTCCCCAGGGGCAGAACCTTCCTCACACTCCACCTCACCAACCTGCGATGTCGATTTGAAATTCTCAGAAAAGGGGACTGACACTCGCCGATTGAATTTGAAATAAGACTGGCCCGCCTGAAGATCCAGCACCAAACCAGTCTTTTGAATAAAATCCGCCCCCAAAATACAATCCATACTCAGGTCCTGGGCCACAAGGAAGCTCCACACCCATGAAAAATATTCAACCTTAAACTTGATTGAAGCCTTCTTCGAAATTGGAAGAGGGGAATTAGAAGCAGTCCAGCAAGTTAAAGAAGACTCCTCGGTGTGCTTCACCAAACCTAACCTTGAAATGGCTTCAAAAAGACGGGAAGAGATGAGGCTACAGGCTGACCCGGAATCAACTAGGGCCTTATGCACTGAGTCTCCCACTAAGATATTGATATAAGGGCACACCGAAGATGCTGTCCTAAGCCGTAGGTTTCCCTTTTCTGCTAGGCTCGTAGTGTCCAAACTATTAATCAAATTTTTCGCACAGGTACTATTTTTTTGAAATTTTTTCTTAGACCTCGGGGGAACTTCAGAGAAAACCCCCCTTTGATCTAGTTTTTTGGACCAGTGCGATATCTCCTAGGACACTCCCGACGAGTATGACCTCGTTCACCACAGGCATAGCAGATGGGTGGATGAAGCCCACCAGAGTGATGTGGCCCATCCACGGGATTCTGTACGGCCGTGACAGCCCTGGAGGGCTGGATGGAACGATGATTGTTCCTCTCCGCCCTCTGCCGGTCAGCAAACTGCACGCTGCGCGAAGCAATGCACAGACGGTCCAGTTCAGAAAAGGTGGAAGGGCGACCAGCAAAAACTAGACGGGACCTCTCTTCAGGATTGAGACCCTCAAGAATGGTGGTGACCACAGTACTTTCGGGGATATTGAGCCTTAACACCCTATCAGTGTCCCTCACCTCGGCCACAAACTTAGCCAAACTCTCTCCGTTGCCCTGAGGCCTAAAGAATTTCTCCACACGGAGACGCTCCCTCAACTGACCAGGAACAAAGAAATCCAATGCCTCCCTATGAAAATCATCCAGGGTACCACCCCTCTGGAGAACTCGAACCAGACAGTCACCCAAAGGTGGCCTACAAAACGGAGAGATGACATGCAGGAAGCTCGCTCCCTGAAGACCAGGCAAGTCATGCAGTCGCAGGATCTCAGAAAGAAACCGCAGCAAGGCTTCAGTATCTAGACCATCCACCGTAGGTAGTCGCTGCAGCAACGGGGTAAGTGGGTTTGGGAGCTTGTGATACTGAACAAAGGATCCCGTCATCACAGCTCCCAGTCCTCCAGATCCAGCAGGCAGGGTCCCGTCCACACCAGACACCCCCGACGCCACGCCCACATCAAAGTCTGCAACAACTGACCTAGGGATCCGGCATTCACCCTTAACAGCCGCAGCAGAGTCAACCGCAGACAAGGTTTTTTCAGGAGCCTTTGCTCCCTCGTCCCTCTCGAGTACAGTCAGCAGGCTGTCCACCAAGGTGATGCGTTCCTCCAACCATTCCCTATCACCAGAACTGGTAAGCTTGGATCTAAGTAGCGACAGCCTCATATGTAGATGGGTAAGCCGGGACAAATACCTAGCCCTCTCTCGGCCAGTAGGCGGCGACTCCAACCAGTCCTCCTGACTATTTTCAAAAGTCTCCAACTTAGCCTCCAAAATAGGCCTCTGCTTCTGGAACGTCAAATCTCTAGGCCAGGTCGTGTCCAGTTCCATATTATCACGCAGTTGCTTCCGCATGGACTCGCAGTCGGAACCCGGATTAAGCCCACGAGCCAACAACTCAAAATGGAGATCCTCCTTTAGCAAGTATTCAGGCACCAGAGAGACAGGCATGATAACAAAGAGTAACAAAAAACTAACAAACAACACACTGACTCGAAGTCAACGACTAACAAAGCAATAACTAAGGCGACAAGTGAATAACTTAGTGAGACAACACTCTCAGCAGGGTCCCCAGAATTCCTGCCGTCCACGAAACACGTCAGCGAATCCAAAATACCACAGCAAAACACTACGCCGTACCAGAACAAAACCAGAAAAAAAACAACGAAGACAAGATATAACAAAAAACACACAAGTAACAAATAATCAGAAAATAAATAAGTTCACACACTTCCTGTAAATCAGCGAAAAATAGCTCAGCGAGACGGCACAGGCGCAGGAAGTCACAAACTAACTTCAACTCGTGCCTCTCACCACCAGTGGCAAAACAAAAAACCCCGGGCCCGCAGAGGGTAAAACACGCAACCACGCTCTGCTACCATTTTGTTCCGAGTTAGTGAAAAATACAGGAGGCCTCGGAAGCGTGCCCCTCCCAAACTCGAAGCAAATCATAAAAAAAAAAACAATCACATGCCACTAGTGGGAAGAGACAAAAACGAGACAAGATTTCGAGTACAAGAAAAATAATTAGTAGGTGGCAAACATTTCCATGCAAAATACAATTATGCAGCACCACGGTGCACCGCGTAACTTAAAAAACTAAATAACAACAATAAATATAATTCCAATAATGACAATAACATAATAAATAAATAATATAATATTAATAACACAATAAATAGAAATTTGGTCTATAAATAACATATATCAGGTACGGCAGTAGTAAATCTAAAAATTTTAACAGGTAATTTTTTATGAACTGAGGGGAGGAAAAAGGTTGTAGAATTTCTAGGCCCACTATTTTTGAAAAATAATTTTGTTTCAAGTTTGTAGCCGAAATTTAAAAAAAAATATATTTAAAGCCAATTTTCGAAGGAGGCGGGGGCTTAGTTGCCTCCACGAATCCGAATTAAAGATGAAATCCTCCCCTTCAGTTCATGTAACTAAACTAAATAATACTGGCTAATATACTGGCCCTCCTCCAGATCTAACATCTGGCAGCGCTCCATACAAGCCAATCCTCTCAAGTGGTATAATAAGTAAAAAACATTTCTGATCCAACCTTGTTCCAGAAGAAATTAATGGGAGCACTACACTCCGGTTGGATGCCGGTCCAATAGCGCTGGCAGGGCGCGGGCATTCAGTTGGCTTCAGTGCTGTGGTCAGACTCGCCGCATCAGTCCCGCTGACGGCACTCACGGGGACCCTGTAGAATCCCAACATAACCAGTAGAAATTCAGATCAACTTTACTACAACCCGAGTAATAATAAAAACTTAATTATGTTTGCCACAAAGTATAATAAAATATTTAAATTTAACAATTAAAAAAAAATAACAATCTGTAACTAACAGTACCTTTTAAGTATCAAAGACTATTTCCTAAAAATAACTCAAGACACCAAGTATTTTAAGATGCACTACTTGGTGACAATATTAAATATTACATAGGCTAGGACAGCCATACTAAATGATTAAGCGTGATAACATTTACTTGTAACTATAATTCGCTGGATTTTAATCATTATATTATAATAATTTACATTTTGCTATTAAATATTAATTGTAAGGTAGGCCTGATAATAATTATATAATTTACAAATAATAACAATACATCATCTCCCAGATAACAATAATTAAATTATAATCCGTTCACGCTACTATAAAGCCAATAATTAAATAATAAAATTGAAATCATGAATGTTGCCACCCAATTTTGCACGCAACACAAAACACGAGGTAACAAAAATTTGCAAAGTCTGTACCGTCTCGCTTACACTAAAAAAACAAAGTGTGTACACGGAAAAAAGAATTTCCGTTCGCCGAACGGATCAGTTAGAAAGCACTAGAGCAAAAATAGAAAACTTAACTGGCAAAGTAAATAAATTAACAAATTTTAGAATGTACGAAAGACAGGAACGAACACTTTGCGACACGAACACGTACACGAGGAACACAAGTTACAAAAATATATATAAATTACTTATAACTAATCTAAGATAATATATGTCTGGGTGGGAGAGAAAAACCGCCAACTAAATAAGTTAAGAGAGTGAAAAGAACATTTACCTGCCGAAAGTCGGAGAATTAGCCAGCCATGTGGAACGGGACGAGCAGCGAACAGACAGCAAACGCAGTAGCTTCTCCGAACGTGTCTCCGAACAGTCTGACCGCTCCGAACAGTAGCCGGTGCCGGTGCCGGTGAACAGCTGGTCGGTAAACTAGTCAAGGTCAACCAGCTGACCTCAACCAATCAGTCCAACCAGGCAGAAAATCAATACTTGACGGAGTGACTCCCCCACCGACTGACAAGAGTGGCCGAGGTGGGAAAATAATAGACAAAAAATAAATTGCCCAAACTGAGCCCCGGCTCAACGTACAGGCATCAACGAAGTGCATGGATGGATGGCCAAACTTTTAAAGAGTGGTTTTTTGACGAGTTCGTTCGTGTTGTTGAGGCCTACTTGAAAAAGAAGAACCTTCCAAGAAAAGCTATTCTTCTTATGGACAACGCGCCATCTCATCTAGATGCAAGTGAATTGGTTAGTGGTTACATAAAAGCTGTTTTCTTGCCACCAAATGTCACATTCAACCTCTTGACCAAGGCGTTTTAGAGGCTATGAAACGGCACTATCGACGAAGGCTTCTCCAAGTGTTGTTGACATGGTTGGACGAGGGAATCACGGTAACTGCAGCACTTAAAAAGATCACCGTTATGGACGTCTCATACTGGATAGCTTCAGCGTGGGATGATGTGAGAGTGTCAACTTTGCAAAAGTCATGGCGAAAACTTTTCCAAATTCAAACAAGAAGCAATGAAAATGATAACAACAACTGTGTCGCTGAAATAGTAAACCTCGCTAATCAGTTACCAACGGAACCGCTGATAAATGATGAAGACGTCAACGAGTGGTTCATGCAAGACCAGCAAATGGAACTTACTGATGATGCGATTGCCGATATGGTCACCAACCCTCACAACGTCGCAGATGATGACACCGACGAGATAGTGGAAAAAATATCTCACTCCGATGGATTGAAGGCGCTCGAAGCTGCTCTCGCCTACATTGAGCAACAGGAGGAGTCAACCCCTGCCGATGTCCTTCATCTTCAGCGTTGGCGCAACAGCGCAGCGTCAAAACGACAACAGAAGTTGACGCAGAAATCAATAAGAGACTTTTTCAAAAAATGAAAATCATTCAGTATGTACATATTTTTCTATTTAAACTATGCTGCATATATGTTTACTAACTTTATACATAATAAATAATTTACGTCATACTTTACGATTTTTCCGTTCATTTTAGGTTAATACCCGATCTCCGCGTTATCCGAGTTTTGCGGTATCCGAGGTATGCGCGGTCCCAATTAGCTCGGATAATCGCGAGTCTACTGTAAAGTTTATTATAAAACATCCAATTATATTTTACACTACTAAAGGGTTTTACACAATGTATAAAATAAATAGAAAACATAAATATACAACAACACATTTATATATTGTTATCTTTCTAAAGTATTGAATTGAACTAAAATTAATAAAATAAGATCATTTTGAGCACAAAAAGATTCAGCTTAATATGTTATTTGAATATATATATATATATATATATATATATATATATACAGAATTACTGCAATTATGAATCATTATTTCAGTGTCAGTGACGATAAAATTACTTCAAGCTTAGTAAAGTAATCAGTACGAGAAAATATCTATACAGTATATCATTTAACCTTATACAGTACTTGATACAAAGTATCTGTCAACTGTAACTTTGTATCGCAGTATGTGTATCAGGTACTGGACAAAAGTAATTGTTACAAACTATTGATTACTGAAATGCCGCCTCTCCTATAAATTAATTGCAGCTCATCTTTAATAATTTAAGTTTTCATATTGTTATACGTGTCAGATTTTACTCATAGACATTTGCTTACCTTGCATACAGTTATAAGCATTCATTTTTCATCAACTTTGTCCATAGTTTTGTTAAAGTGTGATCCCAGGTTAAACTTCTCTTCATAATACAAGCCTCACCACAATATTTACAAATATGTCCTGATTATTAGGAGATATAAGTGTCACATCTTTTAAACTAACATTCTAAATAATTCGCATTCATTAAAAGATTCTAGTATATGCATGAGAAATGGAGTTTCTGACATTTCATTGAGAATTTACTAAGATAAGGTTTTACAAAATGAACAATGGCCTGGTTTGACAAATATATATGATATATATATATATATATATATATATATATATATATATATATATATATATATATATATATTTTATATATATATATATATATATATATATATATATATATTGGAATTCTGCATTGTCAAATTCAAGTGTTGTTCTACTTTTATATTTCTCATGAACGTAAATTTATATTAAATATGTGAAGTGTGTAATTGATTTACGTAAAATCATAGCGGTTTGTCATAATGCAATGTTTCATTGATAAGGTACTATTCGGTTAGTTGTCGTCAATAAATAATCTATATCTGTATTTTGGAATAGCTCTGCTCTATAATTATCACCTGCTTATTCAATTTAACTTGAACACCAAGATGATAGTGCTTGCATACTGGCTGCAGAGAATGCGGGGACTTTTAACACTTATGTTTCACAAATAAATAGTGTAGCTTTTAGTGAAATATAATAAATATTATGTATGTATTTATACATTGTGATAGAAATATTATATACAAAAAAAATCATTCGACTGTTTTTATATATTGAAAATAAATAATGTAATTCATGGCATCCCGGCATTCCTTAACAAATATATGCCGTCTGATACAACTGAAGATGAAAACAAGTTTGTAGATCCAAAATTTCTGTGCAATTAACTTTTCTAACAGACTTGACCAATTGTATTAACATTTTGAACTCAAGTCTTCAAGTAAAAATCAAACAAAATCCGATTTAATAAGCATCATCAATGGATTTTGCAGTAAGCTAATATTCCAACAAACCTTGGGACACACGAACTTGATACACTTTCCTAGTTGTCTTGAGTTAGCTAAAGAATTAAAAAATAACGATTTTTGAAGCTGCAGTTCTCAAATCCAAGAAATAATTGACGAGATCAATACTTCGACGAAATTTAAAACCTCAAAAGTAGTTTACTGCTTTATTATAATCCTCTTGGTGCTACAATTGAAGACCAACCACCTGAACTACTACTTGAATTAGGTGTTATGCAAGCTGACATGTTTCTATTGACAAGCCAAGAAAGGGCTCATGATTTTCAAATTAGTTCCCAAAGAGAAATTACCAACGTTTAAAGATCTTGGACCAAAAATGTTATTAATGTTTGAAATTACCTTTTTATTTGAAAGTATATTCTGATCCATGAAGTGTATAAAAAACCCTTAAATAAGCAAGCTCTCTGATGTGTCTCTACTTCAATTCATGAAGTTGGCAGTTTCACTAAAAATAATATATATTTCGATTCTTGTTGACATACAAATACTGACAGAAAAACTATTTTATCAGAATATTTTTCATGATTGTATAAATGAACATTTGGATGAGTAAAATTAATTGCTATATTAAAATATTATTTGCCGTTCTTTATACTTTTTTATACTTTTTTATAATCTTTTATTGCTGTTTTATATTTAGAATATTACAATTTGGCCAGCAATCAAGTTCAAGGTTTCATATTTGACCCTCGAGTCTATGTAAAATCGGACACCCCGTATTAGATAGTTGAATAAAGTGAGTATTGTAAGAATGAGCTGTATCTCAGCATTCAAGTATGAATGACTGACTACAGCTTCCAAAATGTATTAATCATGAACAATAGCTATCTTATAAGAACCCATATCTCTTATAGTAAATGTTAACTTTTATAAAGATACTACAAGTAATTTTGGGCATGAGTACACCTACAAAAAATATTATATTTGCTGTTTAATTTGAACGAATATTTATATTAATTTGAACGGCACTGAAATTATTTTTAAAAGTACTAATTTTTAAATACAATATTATAGTACAAAATTTATAAAACTTATATTTTATTCTTAAAATACAAAGAATTGTTTAGTACTGAGAAACAGAAAACAACATCGGCGCACCTATCCGTTACAGTCCAAACTAACTCAGCCTGTAACCTGGTGGACAAGAACTAGCAATACTTTTCACCTGGTAGCCCATGGCAGAAGTTATTAATTTATTGAAACATAACATTAGAACAAGTACACATTGTGATTTCAGTTGTCTTTGAGTTCATCGTTGCAAAGGACTTGTTCGTAAGCCTAGAACATTATACAGAACTTGAAATGTAACAAATGCGAAGCCACTAATGAAATATATTTATCAACAGCATTGTAGGAAACTGTGCACAAATCAAAAGTGAAAAGTAAATTAATGTAATAATCTTCTCCCGGAGTAAATTGTATTTTGGATAACCTTGTGAGTTTCAAAAATTTTTAATAATAGTAACAATAACAAAACTGTTAAAGCCGTTTTTATAAGGATTTTATCATCCTGTAAATTGATTTACAGCAAGATAAATTTAATACTTATATAAAATGATCTGTGTAAAAAGACCTTTAAAATCAGCTACCACTCGCTACGGCACCTTTTCATTTAAAGGTTTCCCAAACTAACCCCTTATCCCCTAGAAATACCGCTAACAAATATGTTGTTAAAATAATGTTACCGAAATATTTGGTCACAAAATAGGGCACAGCTGATACAGAGATTCTACCTTCACTCGTTACACCGCTACAATCAGTGACTCAAGAGGTCGGGTTCACCTTGTAGATGTTTTAAATTTAGCTGACTGCCGCCTCGGTTCTCCCCCGCCCGCGCCCCGTGTCATACGGCGTAGGGTCTGTTATGATAAACTGATAAGTATACTTCGTACTGTAGACTGGTCAATCGTTAGATCACAGACTGATGCATCTTATGCATATGATCTGTTTGAAACACGGCTTAACACTTGTATATCTGCTTGTACGTTAGAATCTGAATGTAAATACAGCTTTAATAAAAGACTTAAACCATGGATCTCAACTAATATATGCAGAAGGATTGAGAAAAGAAATAGTTTATATAATAAAATAAAATATAGACCTTTAGAGGATAAATTTAGGAAATATTATTTAAATTATAGAAACAAGCTAAGGAAAGATATAAGACTTGCAAAGCTGTAGTATTCTGCAAATAAGTTTGAAAAAAATGTAGGTAATGCTAAGGCCATATGGAACAGAATAACATGTCAGAGTAAATCTAGTAATAAGATATCTTTAAATATTAATGGATAAATTAATGATAATTGTAAGGATATAGCTGAAGAATATAATAAGTATTTTCTTGGCGTTGTTCAAGAAGTTGTGGGAAGCTATAGGATAATTGAAAATTTTGAAAATATGACCTATTCCAATAGTTTTCCGGCACATTATGAAGTGAACTCGTTTTTCATGGAGCGAGTTTAAGTTTGGATGTAGAGAGTGTTATTAAAACCTTAAAACGGTAAATCACCAAGTTTAGATAGTATCCATTCTAACATGCTAAAAATAATATATCCAGCAATATTGGACATTTTAACTTTCATTGTGAATTTAAGTTTCGAAACAGGGGTATTCCCTCAAAAGTTGAAACACGCAGTTATCATACCTATTTACAAAGCGGGTCCGTCTAATGTATGCTCTAATTTTACACCCATATCTTTAGTTTCAACCTTTTCTAAGGTTTCTGAAAAGATTATGAAAGAAAAAATGTTGCTTTTCTTAAATAAAAATTTTTTTTTTTTTCAATGAATCAGTACGGGTTTAGGGCAGGAATAAGTACTGAGTTAGCCTTGTGCAGCTTTATAGAGATGATTAATACGGGGATAAAAGATGGGACATTTGTAACTGGACTGTTTATTGATATTAAGAAGGCATTTGACACCGTAGATCATGAGATTTTGCTAGAAAAATTGGGTAACTGTGGATTTAGAGGTACAGCTCAAAAGTGGTTTAGTATTTATTTAAGCAAACGACAGCAATGTGTCAAAGTGGAAAATAGTTTTAGCGAAAGAGGGGAAGTTATTTGTGCAGTGCCACAAGGTTCTGTACTGGGTGCAATCTTGTTTATAATTTTTATTAATGATTTGTGTAATGGAAAATTCAAGGGGGAATTAACAGCTTTTGCAGATGATACTGCTCTCTGCTATAAGGAGAAGACAAGGGAACTTATAACTTGCAATATGAGAATGGATTTAAATGCTCTTAACTGGTGGTTTAGAAAGAATAAATTGGTCTTGAGTACTGAAAAGACTACGCACAGTATATTAATTTTTCTTTGAGACAAAATTTTAATGTACAAAATTACTTAGTTTATAAATGTCAAGTCTGTTTAGAAAGTGGAATTGTATGTGATAATCGTGCTAAAGTTCAAAAAGGTACCAGTACAAAATATTTAGGAGTTTTATTGGACCAAGATTTAAATTGGAAGTTACATCTTACAAAATTGAAAAATAAAATTCTACAAAGTATACGTCTGTTTTATTTTGTCCGCGACATGTGTCCCCAGAGTATTCTAAGAACTCTTTACTTTGCTCTAGTTAATAGTAGATTAGAGAATGGTATTACATGTTGGGGAGGAACCTACATTACAAATTTGAAACCACTTGTTACTTTGCAGAAAGTGTTTGTAAGAATTATTTGAAGAAAAGTAGACTTGATTCGTCTTTTCCATGTTTTATCCAGCTAAGAATATTACCATTGAGATCTTCTTTCATATTTAAAACCTTGAAACTCGTATTTAATAATAAAAAATTAAAAAAATAATGAAATTTTGCATACAATGAATACAAGAAGCACTTGTAATATTTTTGTTCTGAAACCTAATTTAACTTGTTGTACTAAACAATTTAACTTCTTAGCACCATAGCTATTTAATAAACTGAGTGATGATATTAAATAACAAACAAACTATAGATTATTTGTTAAACTAGTCAGGGTGTGGTTGCTAACTCAGGAGAATCATAAGACTTTATTGTGTATTGTACGATGACATTACATAAATAAATTGACAAAATACGTTTTTGTTTTAAGGAGACATTGTTAGGTAACAATGGTAGCCATCTATACATGTTTCATGTGTAGCTATGTATGTATGCGGTATGTTTGTATAGGTATGTATCTGTATAAGTGTGTATAAGTGTGTGTGTGTGTGTGTGTGTGTGTGTGTGTGTGTGTGTGTGTGTGTGTGTGTGTGTGTGTGTGTGTGTGTGTGCGTGTTCGTGTAAAATATGATTGATTTAGGCATTTTGTTAAGAACAGAAAATATTTTGTTTTTTGTATGTTGTACTTGATTATTGTAATTAGTTCTCTTTTTAGTAAATACAAAAAGGTATAATGCTTTGTTTTGTTTTTAAGCTATTTAATTAGTTCAGTTTGTAAATTAGTACATTGAAATGTATAAGGTTTGGCATAGAAGCACATCTTTTGTTTTTAATTTTTGTTTGTTATATCACAGTAGAGTTGTTAATTTATAAACTAATGCTCCTGAACTCATTAATTTTTAATAGTTATAATTAATATGATGGAACCCCTAGATGGGCTAATTAGTAGCCTTAGGGGCCCTATTATTTTCCTTTTGAGGTCAGCCCGGGTATTAGAATATGTATAATTTTACTATTCCATTGTTTTGAGATTTAAAAATGCTAAATATGTTTTGTATAGTATGACTTCATGAGGAGAATAAAGATATTTATTTATTTTATATATTCCTTATCTTAAGGTTACTGCAGAATTATTTACATTTCTGAAATGATTCTCAAGCAGCGGTGTTAGTCTTAGAAAATAGTGATGCACTTACAAATCATAGTATTATATTAAACATAATATTTTATCTATAAAAGATATGCATCGGATACCTGAACATATATGCATAACTGGGCACGAAACCTTAGACAGAATAGTAAAATAGGTAATTATAGATGTATATCACTTATTGTAGATTCAGTTCCAAAATGCATGTAGTTAATAAAACTTTAAACTTTAAAGATAGGAGATAACTAACATACTCATTAAAAGATTTAAAAATGTCAAAATAAATAACAACGTATTAACTATCAGCCAAATTGTACACTATTGTGAGTAAAATATAGTAAGGTCATAATAAGACGCTAGAAAATCACTTTTACATGTCGTTTACATGGTTACCAACGTTAAAAATATGCTTTTAATGTTTCCATCTTCAACACTCCAGGCTGTGTACTGCAAATCAAAATCATCCAAACTTTTCGTGTACGATTGGCTGTATGGAGACGTGCATTGTCGCGGAATACCAAAATTGTTAAGTTCAATTTTCCCCTTTGCTTGTTTAGTATATCTCGGCGTAGCCTCTGCAATGTTTCATAGCACCTCTCTGCGTTGATTGTTGATCCTCGTTCAAGGAAATCTACCAGAGTCACACTCTGAGCATTCCAAAAAATACAGTTGTTATAATCTTCCTCGCTAACAGAGTTTTTAGACATGTCCTAGTTTTATTTTTTTTTGGGGGGGGAGGAGTGTGTGCCTCCATTCCATAGACTGCATTTTTGTTTCACAATTGACATGCTTCACCCATGTTTAATACCATTAATGATACGATCGAGAAGTTTCTTACCATGTTTGTCGCATTCACCAAGGAGAGTTAACGATGCAGCAAGTCTTAATTTTTTGTGATTCTTCCTAAAGATTTTTAGAACCCACCTGCAAAAAAATTTTAGCATCTAAACTTCTCTACAAAAATTTCATGAAGTAAACTTCTTGAGAAGTTCCGAGAGTTCAGACATTGTGAAAGAGCGATTCTCACGAACTTTGTCATTAATTTTCAACATAAAATATTCAGTCACTAGACTAGGGCGATTGCCAAAACTATCGTCATAAAAATTGGTGCGGCCATTTTAAAGTCAATGCACCACTGTCTTACTCTGCTTTCACTCAATATTCCATCTCCATAAACTTGACACAATTAGCGATAAATTGTAATTGTTTTATGGATTTTTGCCAATAAAAACCTTACCACAGAACGAAATTTTCAAGTAGCGGGATTTTGAATTGCAGCATACATTTTAATTATTCATAATGAGAAAAGTAAACAAGTTAAAGTATGTTTATGAGAAAGATTAGAATAGTTAGAAATGAGAATTCTTTCATGGTGAATTCCAATATAAATTTTTTGTCAAATCAGGCCTAATTAATAAGTTTGGTCGTTTAGCTGTTTAATATAATAACCGTTTTCATGAAACAAGTGTTCATACTTAATAACCTTGATGCATACAATCGGTTTACTATCAAAGAATACAAATAATTTTTAATTTGGACGCCAACAGTATTGCTAGTTCAGTTCTTGTCCACCAGATAGAAGGCCGACTAAGTTTTTACTAACGTTATTAGGGGTGCCCTTGTAGCTGTACATTTATATTAAAGTGAATAATTATCAGTATTTAAATTATAAAACGATTATGTATACAAATTCTTTTCTGTAAAACTATATATCGTGTATAGTTCAAAATACATAAATACATAACAAGAAAATCTAGTCTATTTTAAAACATCTCAAATGCATATTTAAATTTAGTATGCTTTTATTTCCTGCCGATGACACTTGGGGCAAGGGCAGAATTTCCTTGTACATTCCCGTTTTAAATTATTTCTACGCTGCTTCAGTCATTCTTACATGAATGTTGAATCGCAGCTCACGATTCAATTAGAACATTGATTATTGTTTGCAATGACTATGTAAATTAAGTCATATTTAAATACCTAAAAGATGTGGTTTTCACAAGTAAATGTCTTAAATTATCTGTGCTTAAAATACCTCTTATTGCTTCCATTATTAGTTTTATAATTCAAATATTCAGCAACAGATACGTTCGATAAACTACCGTATCGTTGAATTTCATATGTAGTGCTGCAAATGTCAAATGTACTGAAATTGAACATGGACATTTGTATGGTCCCTGGAATAAAGAAAGGCATACTCTTATTTGGAAAACCCTTCCGGGCACCGCCCCACTGGTCTCTATAGTAACTAAAAATCCGATATTGGTTTCAACTGCTAGTGTTGAAAATAAAAGTAAAACGCTTTATAAATGAAATATATAAAATGCAAATATATTTAATTTGTATCTTTAAAAGGTATATTTTTAAATAATACAAAACAAATATAAACAAAGGAAGTTAAATAAAACAACTATAATAAGCTCCAGTTTACACATTTAACTGTAGTTTGTTTCAAAAATTTGATAATTATCATTATCAGGTAACCTTCACTATAAAAATTTAGTTTTTTCTTCTTAAATATTTGCTAGTCACAATCAGTTATTTTCACCCAAATGTAAAATTACGGCTCATCTGTAATAGTGCTCAGAAGTTCGGATCATCTTACTGATCGGGCTCAGTCGGTATAGTTTACTGACCATATAAAAAGTATATCAAAAGTAGCGGAAATTTTAAGTCGAGGGCTTATTTCCTTACTCAAATAACGAGACAATGACAGACAATACCACACAGAAGGAAAAAGCATCATTATCGACATTTGTCATATCTATATACAGATCAAATGAAATAACTTAGTATCGAAGGAAAATACGGTAAAAAAGCCTCACCAACCAAACCACCAATATTTATTAAAATTTCATACGAGTGTACTCGGTCTGTATACAAATTTATTATTCGTTAATTTTTCTTGTTGCCATCATGCTGACCCATAAGACCAATCTAAGGATTTTCGCGAACGTACAGCCAATAATAACGTGACGTGCACCACTATTAATCTCCATTCGAGAGCTTCAATCCTGGATAGATCGTGGCCACGGGGAGATAGATTTCTACCTGTCAGTTCCTGACGGGGCACGGTTACTTTAGGAAGTACCTCTACAGGATGGGAAAAGTCAGGTCGCCTCGGTGTGCTTACTGCCCGGAGGAAGATGATGATGTTCATCACACCTTCTTCGCTTGCGGGCGCTTCACCGAGACCAGGCGAACGCTCGCCACCACAGTTGGCGATGTTTCTGCAGAGACCATTTTGGAAATGATGCTGCAGAGTGAGGACGCCTGGAATGCAGTCACCACTCATGTACATGCGATCCTTCATCAGAAGCGTGAAGACGGATGCCTGGCTGACCCCTAGCTTCCGAAACAAGTAGCTTTGTCCTGGTTAAAACATTATTTTAGTAAATTCTCAATGAAATGCCAGAAACTCAATTTTTCATGCATATACTAGATTCTTTTAATGAATTCGAATTATTTAGAATGTTAGTTTAAAATATGTGACAATTATGTCCCTTAATAATAACGACATATTTGTAAATATTGTGGTGAGGCTTGTATTATGAATAGAAGTTTAACCTGAGGTAACGCTTTAACAAGACTATGGTCATAGTCAATGATAAAGGAATGCTTACAACTGTATTGCAAGGTAAGCAAATGTCTGTGAGTAAAATCTGACACGTACAACAAGATAAAAACTTAAATTATTAAAGATGAGCTGCAATTAATTTATAGGAGAGGCGGCATTTCAGTAATCAATATTTTGTAACGTTTGCTTTTTTCCAGTATCAGATACACATACTGCGATGCAAAAGTTTACAGATACTTTATATCCAGTACTCTATAAGGTTACATGATATACCGTTTAGATATTTTATCGTACTGATTACTTTACTAAACTTGTACTTTTATCGTCACTGACACTGAAATAGTGATTCATAATTGCAGTAATTCTGTGGATATCCCAATAAAGTTATCAAGAACAATTTGAATCAACTATCAAACAAAAATAATAATCCTTTTCCCCAAAACGATCCGATATTCATAACAAAATTTTATCCTGGCCTTCACAAAATCAACTCAATCATGAAGATAGCCTTTAACCTACTTCAAAATTCTCAAGAAACTAAAGACTTATTTTCAAAATCTCCAAGAGTTGTATTCAAAAAGCCCGCCAACATTAAACAGATGTTGGTCTGTACTGATCCTCTAAAAAGGTAAATAAAGAATCACAGTCCTTTAGTTGTAAACCTTGCCAAAAACCTCGTTGTGGAACCTGTAAGATCATGTATACAAGTCAAAATTTCAAAAGTAATGTAACCAATCATGTATATCCTATCAAAGGAACTATCAAATGTGACATTAAGAACCTTATTTACCAATTTGACTGTAAATTTTGTGAAAAACAGTACGTCGGCCAAACATCGAATCCTTTACGCATACGAGTAACTGGCCATCGATTTGGCATTGTCCATAGCGATAAAAGAAAACCTTTAGCTAGTCACGCTATCAATGTCCATAAACAAAATCAGATAGAAAATTGCTACACCATCAAAGGCATAAATAAGATCCCTAAAGATTCGAACGAAAGCCTTAATAGATTTAAATTGAAAAAAGTGAAACTGCTCACCAATTGGTGCTTCAGACAAGACATCCAAGGGGTCTTAATTTAAGATAAATTTATTTTTCGTCAACTTATTCACACGCGTCATGTCATGGCCTATCAGCTGCTGATCTACTGTATTTATTTATAGTGTTTGTTTTTCTTGTTTGAGTTCTTACCTAATCTTTTGTCACAATTTATGTAAATATTTATACATGTATATTTATCTGAAGGAGTGTACCTAGATACACGAAAAATTTATAAATGTTTCAAACCAATATACCGTGGTTTATTTGTTAAGAAGAGAATAATCTGTTTCTATATATATATATATATATATATATATAAGAGAGAGAGAGAGAGAGAGAGTATATATATATAAAAGTACAGCGGAGCAAGTACTTTTTGCGATTCAATGTTTATTGAAATTAAATAAGGCTATTGCCATTTATACAATTTAATGTATATATATATATATATATTCAAATATTACATTAAGCTGAATATTTTGTCCTCAAAATTATCATGTTTTATAAATTTTAGATAAATTAAATACTTTTGAATGATTACAATAAATAGATGTGTCGTTGTATATCTATGTTTTATATTTGTTTTATGCATTGTGTTAAAACCCTTTAGTAGTGTAAATATTATTCAATGTTTTATAATATACTTTACTTCAAGTGAGAGCTCACTTCTGTTTCTTACATGACTCAAAAACTGTGTTATCGTACCAAACTACAAAAAAGCAATTAAAATTACTTTTAAAGTAGAATTTTAATTTTTATAATCGTAAATTATACCTAGTGTGTTTATAAAAATTTATTTATATAATCAACAATACTTATTGCATTGATAAATACAACTCAAATAACATAAACATTTATGACCCTAATAATTAGTATTATTAATATAGGGTTTAAAAATGTATTTGTACTTGTAAAATGGTTTAGTTAAAACAGTAGTTTGTAAACAGTTTACTAGGAAAATACATATTTTTAAAACGTTACCAATACAGAAAAACTAGTTTGTATTCTACTTATCAGAGTAGGGGTATTCGATAAATCAGTATCTAAAACTGTATTATTATGTACTCAGTACCTACGTGTAACGTAATGTGTCAAAAGTATAACAGTGGGACGTACTGATTGTCCCATCTGTACAGCAGACAACATAATCGTTAGTGGATGCCATCATAGTTCAGTTAAACTGACTGAATTTCAGCTTCTAAATAAAACGTAAAACGGTTTACGCTTTACAACCTCCCTTTCCCTTAATAATGAGTTTTAGGTTTATATAAAAATTATAGTCAAATCTACAGAAGTTGAAAACTAAGAATACATTTTATTTAATTTTAATATGAGATACATATTTATGAGCTGCAATTCAACATTCATGTAAGAATGACTGAATGCAGCTTCCAAATAATAAGAAAATAACTTTGGTAAACCTTAATCCATCCATTAAACACAATTGGCAAGATACAACTATATAAATATACTCAATTTAAACCTGCAAGCGAGATGTTTTAAAATATATTTGATTTCTTGCTCTGTATTAATGTATTTTTAACTACTCACTATATATAGTTTAAAAGATATAAATCTATATACATAAGCAATTTATTTTGTTTTTGAAAGATTTCACATTTTTTATATAATTACTGATAATTACTCATTTTAGTGGAAATGTACAGCAACGAGGGCGCCCCTGACGACGTTAGTGAACACTAATTTGGCTTTCCATCTGGTGGACAAGAACTGAACTATCAATACTGTTGACATCTAACATTTGCAAAGGTTTTTTATTCTTTGATAGTAAATTGAATGTTTGAATCAAAGTTATTATGTATGCACACTTGTTTGGTGAAAACTGTTATTATATTATTTTATATTACAAAATAGAATTATATAACAGGTGTTTATTATTAAGATAAAAGGGAGTTATAAAGTTAATTGTTATTTCTTAACTTGGTCGATGATTGTTGATGTACTTCATATTTTAAAATTCACAATGCATATATCACTGTTTTCACATAATAATAAATAAAATGGCTTTATTAAGAGTGTTTCTCAGCTACACCGTTTTTTTTTTCAGAAAATCTTATGTCTTATTAATGAACTTACAGATTTACATAAAACTTCAATAAATAAATTAGAACATAAATATTAAAGATAAAATCAAGATTTAAATACTCTTGAAGTATGTAACACCAAAAAAGCACAAAAATAGCATTCCAACTGTAGTTTGAAGGTTTGATAGTTACATTAGTTCAAGATACTCAAGGAGGTTTTATATATAGATAAGGCAAACGAGATATTGGCGTCGGAAATATTATTCACTCGAACAAGAAGTGTTTATGCACCTGAAAAGCCTACGAATTGTGTGCGAAGAACAGTTAAGAACTGTTTAATTCTACTAAAAAAAATCTTTCAACACAACACAAAAGAACAAGTCCTAAGAGAACAAAGATACCTAAAGTAATCTTCTTTTGTTGTTTCAGTCTCAAAAATACCACGTTAGGAGTTGCCGTACTACAGAGTTAGGCATGAATTAGACACTACTTCAAAATACAAAAGATAATAAAAAACTGCATCTAAGCATTCAAGTAAGAATGAATGGTTGCAGCACTCAAATAATTAATGAATATGAACACAAAAAACTTATATATTTAGTTAACAGCATTCTATAATTGTTTTATAAAGGTACAAATAGTAAATCTGGGAACGGGAACGTTGTTAAATAAGTTTACAGTTCTGATCTTTAAATAATGATTCAGTATGACTAACAAACTATACATGAAACTTGGCACACAGGTAATGATAATGTTAAAAGTAGTAAATAAGTTAGATACGGTTAATAGTATAAATGGATATGGAGGAGTAGCAATCGTTTTACGTAAATAAGTAGTTTATAATAAAAAGCATGCATTAATAAAAAGCAAAATATAAGTCATCAGTACTGAAATAACTATTTTTAAGAATCCATTTTATTTATACAATATTTTACAAACCCACAGATAAAATAGAAAGAAACTTGTTGAAACTTTAAGTTTTTAATGAGGATCAAGGTCATTTTATCAACAAACCTTTACCTTCGATTTAACCTTTGCATCCACAGATAATAGGCTAAGGACACAGCCTTGAGGTAATCCTCTGTTAGTTACTCTAGTGAGAGTACACTTTATATTCATGTAACTTAGCTGCCTGTTTATGTACCACTTACGACAATACAATATGAACTTGAAACACCTAACAATCTATCTATTTATACATGTATAAAAATATTGTTGTAGGCACGAGACATATTAGGTGCTTGTAGTAACTTTAGTTTCCTTAAAGGACATTGCAATCAATGTGTCTAACATTAAGTTAATGTGGTTGTAGAACCTAAGTTGATAACCACTACAACCTCTACTTTTCCTAAAACCATATTGAATATTTGGAATTGAGTGAAATTTGTCTATATCCTAGTCTAACTTTTATAATTGCGTTTGTGATTACATTCTTTACTAGGAAATGGAGAAATATGCTAGAACACTATGAGTAGAGACCATTTATCCCATAACAATATATATAAAAATGACAACCCTTATCCATAGCTATAACCTATACTTTACTTAATTTAATAATAACAAACTTAATTTTCAAAATAGAAAACTAGCCAATATCTACGGATATAATTGAACAAAAATAATAAATTAAAATTAATTTTAGCAGACAAAATAGCGAAATCAATAGCATTATTGCGCAGGCGTATGATATCTAGATTTAAAATACCAGTAAGGGATAAAGGGAATGGTTTTCCATCTCAATCTTGATGGACAGTTACTTTTTATGGCTTTTGCTCAATGATATTTACTTTTATTACGCTTACGAGGCAAATGCACTCAATTTATTATCAAAAATATGAATAAGCTTAATTTTCCAATAGATTAAGTTCGGCAAATTATATCACTATATCGGTGAGAAAAAGGTCTAGTTCATGTGTATGATAATGAATTGTATCAACTTAACTTAAATTTCAGGCCTATAAATGAGCCACTTGAAAAGGATTTTACTAACAAATAATTAATCTTGCTATTAGCAGTATTTCTCTACTACTCTCGTCTTTGATAGGGTGCCATATAAATTGATTTTTTACCTATAAAAACGTTCCTGGAAGTTTTAAATCATATTTGGAATGACTGTATGGATATCCTAAACACATATACACATTTCAGAATAATTGTTCAATAAACCCTTTTAAGAAAGAACACTCGCAGAGACATTCAGGCCAATCTCCAATTTCATGGTTTGCTAAAATCATGAACGCAATTATAGAAGTTATATTAGAATTCCAAGTAGAAAAATTAAACTTAATTCCAGATATCCAATATGGTTTTAGAAAGGAGAGGTTGTAGCGATTATCAACTTAGGTACTACAGCCACATTATCTTAATGTCAGACACGTTGATTGCAATGTCCTTTAAGGACACTAAATTTACTACAGTACCTGATATTTCTAGTGCCTAAGACAAAGTTTTTTATATATGTATTAATACATATATTGTTAGGTGTTTGTCATAAGTACGTAATGTATTGTCATAACTGGCATATAAACAGGCAGGTAAGTTACATTAATATAAATGTTATAAAGTGTACTCTCACTGGAGAAATCAACAGAGGAATACGTCAAGACTGTGTCCTTAGTCTATAAGACTGCCTTTAATATATTATATATATAAAACCAGAGGTAACAGTGGTAGCGTTGCCAGAATAGCTTTCCTCATTTAGTATTATTTATTTAGTAAAGCTTGTTTAAAACAAACAGTCAAATTCTACGGGAACAAAGAAAGTCTTCTTAGAAGGTTTTTAGGCCCGAATATTACCATCTCAGAAACTATTACCGAAGCAAGCTGACTGGATAACATTTAGATAGTCCAATAAAATAGAAGTTATTTATTCATTAAAACATAATATTAGGACCATTACACATTGTGAGTTCAGTTGTCAGTGAGTCCATTGTTACTGATATCATATCGCGATTTCTTCCCCTGTTTATTGGGTAAGTACGGTGTAATATTCATCCTTTATCTGTTTACTGTTAATTAATTAAATATATACTGTATAGTTTCTTTTTCGCATCAAATATACTCTTGTAATTATAATACAAATTTAGATTATTGTTACAGAAGACAGTCCTTGTCTGAGGGTATGGCCGTCAACTTCACTGAAGTGGTACAGGTTATGGATATACAAAAAGTTGTAGAATATAGTTTACTAGATCATAATCACACAAAAATTAGTTTAATACTAAGCTATAAGTCACTAGAATTGAAAAATAAATGTATTAAAAGATATTGCACATTTTTCTATTAGGGTCATTTTGAGATCATAATTCAATATAAAGAGAGACATAGATTAAATCACTGTATACTATGTCAAATTAAAAATACAATAGTTTGATATCATTATTAACATGATGGTGTATTAAAAATTACTGAACTTTTTAGAACAGTTTTTTTACTTGTAAAATATTTAAGAAAATGTCAGAACTGTGGTTACAGTTATTTATAAAACATTCCCGTATCCAGACTTACTAGTAACGTGTTTATAAAAGATTATATTAAGTTAGCTCCTAACTGATTGGAAATGGATCTATTGTATTATTTAGAAGCTGTAGTCAGTCATTCTTACCTGAATGCTGAGACACAGTCCATTCTCATATACTTAATGCAAGCTTGATAGAATGCCTTATTAATTATAAGTTTGCATGTGATGTAATACAGTTCTGACACTGGTAATGTCGGCCCTAAAAACCTCCAAGTACTAACCTTTTAGTACCCACTGAGTTTTACTTTGTCTATAAATTAATGAGGAGCCGTCGAGGTATACAAAAGTACAGATGACAGTGTCATTGTGTCTGTAATAATATTCGTAATTTACTAAAAATATGAGTTAAAATAAATTTTGTAAAGAAAATTATTTAACTGTTATTTTTGTTTATTATTTTCGTTCATAATTTAAATTAAATTATTTTTTATTTAATTTATTACTTGTTTATGACCGCGTAGAACAAGAATACAACACAGGAGAGTGTTTAGAAATTCAATGGAATACAGACCTTATACGTTACACGAATAATTAAAATGCCACAACTACAATTAAGTAATGAAGTAAGTGAATTATTGTTGTACTGTTTGAATTGCATATAGAATAAAATAACATAACAGTATAGTGGATTTCGCGTCACATTATGGCAGATAAAAATACCATAACATGACACAAATTCATCAGTATCTAATTTATTACACTAAAGGGCGAGTTAATATTGTATAGTTCATTAACTCCTCAGTTGCAACTGATATGCAGTTACAACAGGATGAACCAACTTAAACTATGTACTAACTTATCGTTCAACAAAAAACTGTGTTAGTAAATTATTGTAAGATATATGCAGTACATATTAATAGAAAGTGAGTGATTAAACTACATAAGAAATTATCAGCAAGCAAATAAATTAAGAAAGAGGACATGAGTCAGAAATGTTTGTCAAGCATTATACCGGGCTACAGGACATTGTGTTAAATGTAGATGTAAATGAATAACTTACAGCAGGTAAAATTGCATTGGTGTGGTACAAAATGCATTTTGAAGGAAGTCCACATAATATGATTATAAACTGTCAAAAGAACGTGGCATTCATCCAAAGTTGTGGGCAGTCAGATATTTCTTCGACGATGACCTGTATCCTCTCCAATTAATTTTAATGTTGTATTCATCCCATTTTACCTTCCTTTAATTTCAGCGGTATCTGACGAAGTCTCAGAATGAAATCCTGGAATCGTCTGGAGTCATGTTCGTCTGAATAGACCCAAAGAAAGTCGGCGACGAAGCTCAAAACGAACATTTACATTGTTTTGACATCAGAGAACTTATAAATAGGTGATGTGGCAATCTTATTGTCTTATAGACGAGTAATTAAATGCAATACGATGTTTTTGACACAACCTCTAAGCACGGTGGAGAAAACGAGTTTTCTACACACAATTTAATTACAGTAAGAAAGGTAAAAAAATTTTATTAATGATTTTAGCTTCAGTTTACCTTCCTTTATTTTTAGCGTCTGGTATCTGACGTTGTCTGAGACTTTTCCAATACTCAGAGTTAAGAAATCACGATATTGTATCAGTAACACGAGATACGGTCACAATCACGATCAATCACAGACAATCACTGTTCTCTCTGACAACTGAACTCGTGATATGTATTGTACTATATTGTATAACTGTACTAGTATTGGTTTTATTTTAATAAAGAATAACTTAAGCCAATTTCCACCAAACAACACAATTGGTAGTTCAGTTTCTGTCCACCAGGTTACTACCTGAGTTAGTTTAGACAAACATTGTTCGGTTACGCTGTTGTTGTTTCCTCTTCTTCAATACGAAGTAATTGTTGGTACTGGTAAATAAAAAGATAAAAGATTGATAACACTGTATTTTAAAATTTAACTATAGTAATAGTTAATTATTCATACATAATAATTATTAAAAAAACAGAATTGTAAACTTATTTAAAAACGATCCCGTTTATAGATTTACTTGTTCTAGCTTTATAAAACAATGACATTTGCTCCTTGTTTAATCGTTTTAACTAATCAGTCTATGGAGTTCATTATTATTTTAGTACTGCAGTCTTCTTACCTGAATGCTGAAATTTAGCTTATAACTTGCACTTTGTTGAAATATGTATGTGATAGATAACAAGCTCTGCAGTTTAACATCACCTGACCTGGTATTATTCGACCCTGAAAACCTCAAATGAAGACTTATTTCAGGTGTATTTATTCTCTTATGACTTGCTCCTTTGTGTTGGGTTTAAAATTTTTTCATTATATAAATTAACAATTTTTCTGTGGCTTTACACGTACATGAACACTTCTTGTTCGAGCCAATTATATTTCCCACGCCAATATTGAGTCCTGATCAAGAAAGTGTATAAAATATATACACTGTTCACATAAGCCTATTTCTGTCAAAACATAACTAATATAGTTTTTAATGACAGTATTACATTGTTACTAAAATTTAGGTAGTGAATTTGTTAGATAGTACATTAAGAATGATATTATTTACATGTTTGTGTCTTTGTAAACTGAAAAATATCTTTAATATTTTCGAACATTTAAAGCAGGAATTGTGAGTTATTTCAGGTTCTCCATACACATTTTGGCACCTCTTCTGTGGATTAAAATGCACTAAAGCGTATGTAGGTGTCGTTAAAACGATCTAGATTGTGAAAAAAACATGTCTAACTTGCCATTGCTTCCCTGAGGGCGGATAATTGATCCAAGCCATCACGTGGATAATACTGATTCCGGTTTGGATTATGGTCTGTATTCCGTTGGATTTCTGAACACCCTCCCATGTCCTTTATTCCTGTTCTACCCAGTCATCAAAATTTAAAAACATTAAATGTGATTTGCATTATAACACAATAAAGTCGATAACGAACAAAAATTTCAGCTAGATAATGTTTCTTACAAACATTAATTTAAAAACTAATTGTTTTTTACTGAGGGGTTATAGTCCTGAGAACCAGTTCAAATTTGTTTGATTCTTTCTGGGTATAAAATTTTCTGTAGTACATGACAACTATGGAAGTATGGTTATAGCTGAAATGTATCTTACTCGCAATCTAAGAATGGGTAGCAAAAAAGGGAAACTCCCGCCAGTTTCACAATACGATAAATTCTAATAGAGAGCATAGAGCAGCAAAAGTGAGCCTGACACCTCTGCTGTACAGAGAACATGCGCTAAAACACTCAGCAACATGATCTACCTGTATTGCTGACTGAAAAAAGACAATGGCCTATCTCTACCTTACTGAAGAAGACAGCGACACACAACAGACTTGGTATAGTCAACTGTAGAAACACGATGTTTTGTCTCATTAGAGGAGGTTGACAATATGTGGGAAAAGTAGCAGTGCACCCATTGTATGATTCACTTAGGTTGCAGGTGCCATCTAATTCGCTGGAATATTAGAGTGTGTCTTAGAATAACAACAGGTTCTTTCGAGTCATTAGGATTATTAACTATTAGTTAGAACGAACTGTCAAACATTACAACGGGCGACAGAACTTTGTGTTAAATAGAAATTATTCATTAAACCCTACGGTAAGCAAAATTTCATTGCTGTGCTGCCATTTATTCTTTGTAATAAAGTAAATCTATTATCAGTACATTACAAAGCACATGTTTATTAGATAGCTAATTTTTTTAATAAACTACTTATTAAACATAATAAAAAGTAATACAGATATTTACAAACAGGAAAAGAACAAAAAGAATAACTATATGAAACATTTAAAGTTTACTTTTATTTACTGACGACATATCCTCGCCTGTTAACATTCAAACTGTAAAATGTGTGACGAACTCTTTTTACAAAAAAATCTCGCAGGTTACGAATAATAACAAACGTTAAATTGACGAGTATGATTCACTTAGGTTGGAAGACGTCATCTCATTCCTTGGAATGTCAGAGTGTGTCTTGGCTTAGAATAAAAACAGGTTATATTACAGTCATTATAATCATTGTTTATTCTTTAGCCTCTAGTCAAGCAATGTGCACTGATCCTAATATTATACTGCAATAAAAAAATTATTTCAGCCGATGGCCACCAGGTGAACGGTATTGCTAGTTCAGTTCCTGTCCACCAGGTTACTGGCTGAGTTAGTTTAGATTGTGACCAGTAGGTGCCCCGTTGTAGGTCACTCTTCTTATAACGAAGATATTTTTGTTATTAAAAATAAAAAAACAATTGTTTGATACAATGTTTAACATAACAGTGTATTTATAAATGTTGAGTTTATGAGAATAATTGGTTTGTCTGCATCCAGTCATTCTAACATGAATGCTGAGATGCGGCTCATATCTTGTACCATCACAATTGGAAATATAATTCAATGTGGTTTTACCTGTAATAAAATAAAGTTCTGTCTACCTTCAAAAACCTCTAAGGACTTATTTTATGGTTGTTGCGGGTTCTCTTAAAACTGGTTCTTTCTTATTTATATTAAATAAGTAATATTAAACTAGAGAACATCTGGCAACGTTCACATTGTTACCTTGTTTTTTGTCCACTGAGTTCTATGATGACGTATACATGACGAGTCGCTGGAATATATGAAACTTCTGAAGGTAGTTGAAACGTATTTAAAATCATGAATTTAGTTTACTATCCAAAATACATTAGAATTGTACTATAATAAACGTCTACCACGACAACCGAATTAACTATCGACTAGAAATATGTAAAGTAAAAATATTGAACGCATAGATATTCATAATTAATAATTAAGAGCGGTTTCTTTATGTTAAATATTTTTTCTTAATTAAGTTAATCTAAACTAAGTAAAGTAATTTGCGTAGTGAGGATTGGTATCGGTAAGAAAATTTGCGATAACCATGAGCTTTTGTGTCTATACGTATTTTTAAACATTGAACAATGATTCAAATGGCTACAAGATGATCTAAATCGTTGAAATCCAAACTGTCCTGTTTCTAGTAAGGAGATAACATTAAAGGGGCAAATAATTTAGTGTTTGATTCGTTGCAAGACAAACCAAAACGAACACTACATTACAAGAAACACTGAATTTGGCTTAATAAATATATTAACAATCATGTCCTATTTTGTTGGAACTAAACATACTGTGAAATTTTATTACACGGATTTAGTTTAACATCATTATTACGTGGAGCAATACCATTGCAAATAGGCTAAAAGTTTTAGAGAGACTCTTTATGGTTAAAAAATATAACTTAAGAAGTATTATTTTTATAATAATTAATGCCTATATTTCATTTACATACAAAAATATAGCTTTATTATGATAGAATATTAAAAACTACTGTAACAACAAAATTAGGTTTGAGATTACTATAATATATAACTTGAATTATGTATTACGTAATGTAGTCAATCTTTTTGGTTTCAGTAGTTTTAGCTAATCGTGAGTATCAAGGGTTCGATACTCATGAATATTTCAAGATTTGTTAATTATAAATATCGATGATTCCCTTGTTATACTGCAGACAATATTAATACTTTTGATTAATGTTTGTATATAAAATGATCTAATTTTATTATGAAGTTAATCGTAAACTAAATGTTATATAATGTAAATAATACTAATTTTTGTAACAGCACTACACCATGTAAGATTCACTTAGGTTGGAAGGTGTTCACTTAAGCCTATTATTCATTTTTATTATTGGAATAATCTTTTACTAAATTTTATTAAAATATTTAAACATATTCAGATATAAAAACATCTTAACCTTTAATTATGATGTTGACGGGGTTAAATTTAGTATTTTTAAACCACATGTATTCTGGAACTGAGTCTACTATAGCTCATATACCATGTTAGAATTGCCTTTTTTGCTAGTCTGTCTACATTTTCGTGCCAAATTATGTACTATATATCCAGGTGACTATTGCAAAACTATTTTTATGGACTTTAAGTATTTCAAATATTATTAGGAAGTTTATAAACACTTTTTCCTAAGGTTTACACTACTGCTTGAGAATCATTTAATAGTTGTAATTAATTCTACAACAACAAACAAATAATAACTCTCAACTATGACATGTTTGGCGCTACCGGCTTGTGCTAGCATATCTTGAAAGTAGTCGCGCTAGCTTATGGGTTGAGGGATTTCGATGAAAAAAGTATCATTGAATTTGTTTTAAAAATTGAAAAATATTTTTTATCCCGTACATTTTTTATTCAACAGACACCATTTTCTTAACACCTTTTATCCTCTTACCTATTCAAATCTATGGGCCAAATTTGGTTTCTGTAGTTTTACTAGTTTTAGAGATAATAATTTGTTAATAAAAAATACAGAATGGCGAATAGTGGCTAAACAAAGAAAAAATTGAAGAACGATATTCTTCATATTTCCTTTAGAATCACCCACAGAATTTGAAAATACATAACCAGCCCAAACTTTTTGGTACACCCTGTATATCAGCGATGTGAAGTTTCACAGGATGATATTGTAACAGATGTGGAATGCGACGTTATTATAGTAAGTTTTGGACGTTTTCAGAGCAGAATATTACCATGTCAGAAACTGTTATCGAAGCAAGCTGTCATGGTATCATTTAATTTAATTGGGTAAGGAATAATTAGATCCGAATACTACTAAGTATGTCAGAAACTGTTATCGAAGCAAGCTGTCATGGTATCATTTAATTTAATTGGATAAGGAATAATTAGATCCGAATACTACTAAGTATGTCAGAAACTGTTATCGAAGCAAGCTGTCATGGTATCATTTAATTTAATTGGATAAGGAATAATTAGATCCGAATACTACTAAGTATGTCAGAAACTGTTATCGAAGCAAGCTGTCATGGTATCATTTAATTTAATTGGATAAGGAATAATTAGATCCGAATACTACTAAGTATGTCAGAAACTGTTATCGAAGCAAGCTGTCATGGTATCATTTAATTTAATTGGATAAGGAATAATTAGATCCGAATACTACTAAGTATGTCAGAAACTGTTATCGAAGCAAGCTGTCATGGTATCATTTAATTTAATTGGATAAGGAATAATTAGATCCGAATACTACTAAGTATGTCAGAAACTGTTATCGAAGCAAACTGACATGGTATCATTTAATTTAATTGGATAAGGAATAATTAGATCCGAATACTACTAAGTATGTCAGAAACTGTTATCGAAGCAAGCTGTCATGGTATCATTTAATTTAATTGGATAAGGAATAATTAGATCCGAATACTACTAAGTATGTCAGAAACTGTTATCGAAGCAAGCTGTCATGGTATCATTTAATTTAATTGGATAAGGAATAATTAGATCCGAATACTACTAAGTATGTCAGAAACTGTTATCGAAGCAAACTGACATGGTATCATTCAATTTAATTGTATGACGAATAATTAGGTAATGCAATATAAAGGGATATATGTATATAATAAGCTGTAGCTCAGCATTCGAGTAACAATGACCGATTACAGCTTCCAAAATATAGTCAATTAACCAATGAAACACACCATTTCACTATCTTCAAAACTTCAACAAACTACATTGTTTATAAAGATATTACATGTAAATCTGTGAACGAGAGCGTTTGTAAATAACCTTGCAGTTGTTGTTCTATTACTATTTATATTGTATGACAAACAAATTATTCTTTTCAACGCTAAATTAAAAAATACTGTGCTATGTTAAAAACTGTATGAAACATTTTTATTTTTTATTTTCATTAACATTGACTGCTAAGCACTGAGAACGAGAGAACACCAAAGGCGCACCTACCGGTCACAGTTCAAACTACCTCAACCAGTAAACTGGTGTAGAGGAACTGAACTAGCCATACAGTGTACCTGGTGGCCATTTCCAGCAGTTATTTCTTTAGTAATGAAATATTATGGCCAGTACACATAACACATTGATTCACTACAGGCTAACAATTATACTAAGCTTTCTGTCTGCAGATCGCCAAAATGAATAGCTTAACTATTCTAGAAGTGTAACTTGTCACACCTGATATTAAAGCCAAAGATTTCAGTTGAAGATTGAGTTCTAAACAAGTTTTATGACTACAGCAATTTTTAAGTTAAGCTATATTTAACACATGTCCTGTTTCTTAGTTCCTTCGTACCCAAACTATTTCTCACGTAGTTCAATCAACAGGTAGCCTATTACCAGAATAACGTATTACCATTAACTCCATGTTATTCCAATAACAAGCGGGCTGAATGATTTGACATTCTAATAATGTTTTTCTGGTATAAAGTTACCGAGAAATCAATAACGTAGTTGAGTCAGCTGAAGGGTGCCAAAAAGGACAAGGAATAAAATATCAGATTTAAATAAATAAATAAAACATATGTATCAAAATATAAACATAAATGTTTTGAAAAAAATGATAGCAAATCCAATTTATTCGTCATTCTATTATTCGTTCTCAGTTATCATTAATTATGAGTAGCCTATTTAAATGTAGTCTGCTAATTTAAATATTACATAAGCAGTGGAACGTTTAAATAACCAGTTTGTAATAAGTATATTAATTCTTTTAGTTAATCCTCGTATACTACATCTATACAGTCCCACACATGTAGATTTTGTCTGCTTTGTTTACTTACAGCTTAATAACGGCAGTTCAGTAACAGCATGATGATAATACCGAGCTTGAGTTGGTTGGTAATATGTTAGCACGGTAACAGATTACTTGAAATTAATACTAACCACCCACGTTATTTTTTATGGTATTAAAATTAACGGCAATTCATATCACCAGTACGCGCTAACATACAGCAATCAGGTAAGAACTACAGTCTTCCATGTGTGTAAAGACATAAAATAAGAAATATTACAGAAAATAATTTAAGACGATGTTGAGGAGTCTACAACCTAAAAGAGTTTTTTTTTCAAGCAGAGGGAACCTTCCATATGTACTGGCGTCACAGGTACGTGTGATTCCTACCAACTAAACCACTCTGCTGCCACGTCCAGTCGTGGCCGAACAGCACCTGGACCCTAGGTCCACTGACTGTAGAAGAAGGAAGCTCTGAAACATATAGAGTACGGTATTTATAAATATATAAACATATTAAATTTAAATGTGTAACCGAGAAGTTCTTAAACAGGTTTGATTTTCTTGCTTTTTATTTATGTATTTCAAAGTATACACACAATATAAAGTTTTAATAATGAAAATTTGTATATATTAACTTTTTTATTTAAAAAAGTTTTAGCTTTTTAATTTAAATAATGATAAATATTAAAACTTCAGTGGAATTGTACATCAACGAAGGCGCCCCTACCGACCTCAGTCACAACCAACTCGGCCTTTTACCTGGCCGACAGGCGACAAGGCCTGCACTATAATTCTGTTGATATGCAGCATAACAATTGTGATTTGTAGTCTTAAACTAAACTTAAAGTTTAAATTTAAGCCTAGTTAAATGCTGAAAACTAATAATTATAATTGTTTTGTTAATCACTGATTTATGTCACCGGGAATGGTTATAAAGCTAATTAAAGAAGAGATTCTATACTACTTTTAATTACTAAACTTCATTAACGAATGTTCTTATAGGAAGAATTATACATCACACAATCGATGGAATCATATAAAACAGTATTAATTATCAACATAAAAGAGGAATTAAAAGTTAAATGTTATTACTTAATTCGGTCAATGATTGTTTATGCACTAAAAACTTTGAATCGCACTAAACATATAGCACTGTTCTCACAAAATAATAAATAAAATGTCTTTATCAAGAGCGTTTCTCAGTTTTTCATAAAAACTCATTTCATATTAACTAGATCTACAATAACTATAATAACTAAATTATACAGAAAAATAAATTTTAACATTCTTAATTTCCTTTTTTACATTACATCCTACAACAGAATTTCAACTCCAATTAAAGGATTGATGAGATACATAACGTCAATACACTCAGGGAGGTTCTTGTACAATTCAGGACCAAAATACAATAAACTACTCCTTCCGAATTTCCGTGTCAGCCTGGGAAAGTGATCATGACGAGTCCTCAGTTGAGCAACTCTTCCCTGTCTCTCGCTCAAGTACTGAGGGGTAGAACCTTGTGGATCATGCACCTTGTAAGTATCCTGCATATGTTCTCCATGGGAAGCACGTTGAGAGCGGAAGATTAAACGATGACGCCTCGGAGACAGTTTATGAAGCTGTTGCTCAACAAAGGTGAGATACTCGGGGTACGACAGAGAAGAAACAAGCACCATCATCGGACTCTGTCCTATCTACTGTATATATATATATATATATATATATATATATATATATATATATATATCCTACAAATTCTGTTGTAGGATATATCCAGGCAGATTGTTTTGCCTTTCTTAGAAGAATGGATAAAGTTAACCTGGAATATACGGTTTATAACAGAACTATAGTTAAATTGGCGTCTGAGAAGGTAACAAATCGGATCAATTTACTCTCACTATTTTACTTTTACGTATACATTATTCAGCATATTGTCATAAATACTATAATAATAATAAACTTTATTGTTAACAGACAATGCACACATTGTATCACAATCGTCCTACCTAACCTAATCATTCGTTCTGACAAAAGACCATTCAGACATACAGGTACATTGTATTACTCACGCCTCTTTCATACAATTTGTTTTGGAGCCTGAAGACTCGCTCTAGCTTGTGCTGTGCACAACTGCCCCAAAGTCTGATTCCTTATCCCATGTGGGGATAAATTAAACCATAATATGCCGTCTTTAATACCGTAATAGGGCAGTGCTTTGCGGAATTGCGAAGGGCAAAGATGCCCGATGCAACCTTGGGACAGACATGATCCACGTGAATGTCCCAGGTTAGTCCTCGATCTAGGAACATTTCTAGGAATTTTGTTGATTCCGTTTCATCAAGTGGGAGATCGTCCACAAGCACTGAAGTTCTTGTTTCAGATTCTCGTTTGCTTAGCGAAAATTTCATGAAATTTGATTTTGATTCATTTGTTTTCAGGTTGATTTCAGAAAGAAATTGAATGCAGGAATTCAACTCAGAAAAAGTAATTATTTTAAGTTTTTAAGTGTTTTGGCTTTAACACAGAGGGTCGTGTCGTCAGCATATTGAACCACCTTTCCATTCTGGATCGATGGGTTCAAATTGTTTACGTAAAGCCGAAAAAGAACTGGCCCAAGGATAGATTCCTGCGGGACTCCATGGGTGACCTTTGCTTTTGATGATAAGGCACCCGAGATCTGCACACACTGCTCTCGGTCACTAAGATATGATCCAAGCCATTTTAGAGGCAGACCTCGTACACCACCCCTTTCTAACTTGTGCAACAGTGTTTATTGATGCACACAGTCAAATGCTTTGGAGAGGTTGAGAAATACGCTGAGCACGTGTTCACGCCTCTCCAGTCCATAGACAGCATGTTCCATGACGTTAGTTACAGCGTCTACTGTACTCCTTTTTTCTCTGAATCCGAATTGGGTCGGGCTGAGAATATCAAAACTTTAGAGGAAACTGTTGAGCTGTTCCAAGAAAAGTTTCTCAAAAATTTTGCTCAGCACCGGCAGAATAGAAATTGGACGGTAGTTGTTGGTTTGTAAAGGATCATCTTTTTTGAAAATCGGAATGGATTTTCCAAAGTGGTGTTAGTAAATGCCTGAATCAATGCTTAAACATCCACATTGAAACTCCGTTGATGTCGAAGGTTTTTTGGAATTCAATCTCTGAATGACACGAACCACCTCCCCCTCCGTCATAGGAGTCAAAGCGAAGGATGATATCGGTCCGTGCAGGTTGTGAGCACGAGGACGAGGCATTGGTAAAACTGAATTAACAACGGCCACGTTTGAGAAAAAAGTGTTAAAAGTGTTATTTGTTTGCTATTTCAAAAGGATTTTTAAGAATTGTTTGATCAATTTTTATTGAGATGTTTTAGAGCTATTTGGTTTAATAGATTTAGAGTGACCATTTATGATTACCCAAGCTAAATCTTATCGTTTGATATTTTAATGTTTGAGGTGTTAATTTTTGTTTTCAGTTCTTTATTTTCTGCTTCAAACTGTCTTAATGTACTTATCATCTTCTTGGTCTCTAAACTTTATTATTGTTCTATTTAAGTCAAACTACTCTACTTTTTTATTTTTTATTTAGTTTCTAATAATTAGTTCCAGGCAAGAAATTACTTACAAGAAATAACTGCGGCACCTGTCAGACTTAAAACAAACCAGCTCAGCCTCTAACCTGGTGGACAGGAGAAGAACTAGTTTTACTGTTCCCCTGGTGGCCAACAGTCAAACTACTCACTATCGTTAATTATGGCAGGGTTTGACAAATACAAATATATTGGATTTCTGCATGTTCAAATTCTAGTGTTAATCGATCTTGTCTTTATCATAAATGTATATTCAGATTTAATGTGTGGAGTGTGTAATTGATCTACGTAAAATCGTGCCAATATTGACATAAGGGAATGTTCTAGTGATGAGATACCATATAAAATGTTTTATGCAGTAAATAATTTTATATTCGTATTTTACTAATAGCCCTGCTCTGTACTTATTACTTGCTTAACAAGTTTAACGTGAAGACGAAGATTATAATATTTCAATACAGGTTATACGGTACGTTTAACAGTTGAAAGTTTCATAACGAAGCAGCGTAGTATATTGTAAAATACAATAAGACCTATCTATGTATTCATACATGTAAATTGTGTCACAAAGATTATATGTCTCGGTAAAACAATCACTCTTTTAATCATAAGAAGAATTAATCATTGGGTTTATATATTTCCTACCCTGAACAATCAATTCCAAAATTCAGCTGTCAGGGCCCGGGCAAGTTACATTATTTATGACATCTTACTCACGTATATGTTTGTTATCCATTTATTTCTTCTGGTGACAACAAATAGACTACATCCTACAGAGCTAATTAGTACACAAAGTGAAGTATATCAGTGACAATCTGTGGCACGAAACGTCATGAATCTTGACGTATGTTGTGTTTGATATAACATATTGAGTTGTATAGATTTTCAATTTCACTAAACAGAGGAGTATTGTTTTTATTATCACTTTTGAGTGTAACGACAGTCAAATAATTTATATTTTTTATAATTTTGTACTGTTTATTTACCCGTCAATGAAAATATTAAAATTTAGATTATAATAACTAAAGTTAGTTTTAGGCTACTATTTTACTTCCCCATTTAAAATACAGGACAAATATCATGATTGTTAAATTTAGATTTAGTTATCAGTGAAAGCATTTAGGACCACCTGATTCAAAAAGGGCTTTTGACAACCACGTCTGTACTTGCGTGCTTGCATGTTTAAGCCGCATTTTTTAGACCGTGTATTATAAGGATATAAATTATAATATTTATAATTGTTAATTTTCATTATATGTTATAGTTAAAATTAACAGCCTCAATATTTTTGGGTTTACATATTAAATTATTCACTAAATTGTCAATGTTACAAGAATTAAGTCCGTTACAATGTTTCATCCACTATACAAATGTGGTCAAAGAAGCCTAAGATTGTATTGAAAAATTAGTATATTGAAGATAGCTTATGCGTTTTTATAGGCTAATATATCCCTAAATTAACTATTCGCTAATGCTCAGCCAAATCCTATTGAGTAACACTCATCATCACCGAACCCAGTGTTGCCAATATAGAATTGAAGCGTTATGCACAAGTTCAAGTCAGTTTTCCATATTGTATACGTACAGACAGACAGAAATTAATTTTTCTCGAATAATTCGCATCGCTAACGTTTTATCATGTTAGTACCCAATACTTATTTATACCTTCAGCTAATGTAAATATGCCTTGCTACACTATCCAGGACTCCCCATTATGGGTACCTTACGTGAATATATTTACAATTTGGTTCAGAAAACTATATTTTATAGCAATGTTGAAATCGTAACTATAATAAAATAGATGTTTCTGTATATACAGTATATTAAAAGTCTGATAATACTATACGTTACTGTTTGCAGTAAAATATTTACAACTCTTGAAATTTCCTGTTTCATTTGAAACTTGGGGATCCATACATATTTTCCAGGATTTTTCTCCGTAAAAAGGTTTGTGTGTTATTGCAAGCATTTAAAGTACAAATAACCACATTTGCCTCGCTGTTCTTACTAACGAACAACATTTTATTTTTAATTATGTTAATGAAACCGCACATAAATAATTGATTAGTATCGAGAAATAAGTTACACTGACTTAAGTTGTATGATTTTTACATCAATGTGACTGCGTTAAATAATTTTACAGCTAACAACAACGCGTAAACTAAGCATATTATATATGTTTCTCCGCTTCAAGTTACTCAACAAATTACTCAAATAACGCTCTGATGATGACAAAGAAGTATTTGTCTAGTACAGTTAGTCATATTCTTTGTGGATCTCTTTTTATCACAGTTTATAGAGTGCATAAGCATTGGTTATTATAACACATTATTAGTTTATGTGGACATCGCTTATAATATAAGAGTACTTTATATCCTATGTATTAACAGCGAAATAGTAGCAACATTTAGACATTTTGTAAATTTAATCTTCAAGGAAACAACTCCTAATTCATTGTCATTAATTTTTATCTCTATGACGCATAACCATTAACATGAGAGGCTGATCTCTCTTTACGTTACCGCATTTAATCTAAAATAACATATTAACTCAATTTTTTGTTTAATTTTATCCTTATCACTAGATAAATAATCTTTTTTCTATACCTAAACACATTTGTAGATTTCCAATAGATTTTATGGGTTTCACAATATGCTATCTTATTAGGACCAATGACGTATATTTTGAAATTTCCAGCACTACAATATGAAATTTAACCATACGGCAGTTTTTCGATTATATGTTTTGCTGCATATTTAAACTAATGATGAGACAATAAAAGCACAAACAGATTGGGAGTTAAACCTACATTATTTGGGTTTCTAAATAATGACTTTAATTTTAAATAGTCATAGTAAACAAAAAGCAATGGTTTAAATTGCATTTTTAGTTATATAAATTATTATAAAAATACCTTGCCAACCTTCAATTATAATTTATATATAAAAATTATAATCTATATATATTTATTATAATCTACGAGCAAGAAGTTTTTAAATAGGTATATGTTTAAGCTTTGTATTAATGTTATTTCAACTATACACAATACATAGGTTTTATAATAACAGTTTGTATACAATAATGTTTTATTTTATTTAAGGAAGTTTTAGATTTTTAATTTAGATACTGATATAATTACTTATTCACTTTAATGGAAATGTAAAGCTACAAGGGCGCCCGTGGCGACGTCAGTCAAAACTAATTCGACCTTTCATCTGGTGGACAAGACCTGAACTATTTCTGTTGTCATAACAGCATAACAATTTAAATATTTTGTGTTAAATATTTTATTTTAAATATTATATATATATATATATATATATATATATATATATATATATATATATATATGTAATAATAATAATAATAATAACGTCAAATAACGTATTAAGCTGAATCTTGTTGTGCTCAAAATGACCGTATTTTAAAAACTTTAGTTCAATTCAATACTTGTGTGATTACAACAAATCATTATGTCGTTGTATATTTATGTGTGTTATTTATTTTATAAATTTTGTTAAAATCCTTTAGTAGTGTAAATATATTTAGATGTTTTATAATCTACATTTAATTTAAGTGAGAGCTAATTTTAGTTTTTGTTTTTTACGAAAAAGAAATTGAAATTACTTTTGAAGTCGAATTTATTTTTATGACCTTAAAGTATACGTATTTTAATCTAGTTATAAAATCAGCAATCCTTATTTCAAGGTTACATACATCTCAAATAACATAAACATTTATGACCATAATAATGGTAAAAAATGTAAGAGTACTTTTAAAATAATAGTTTTATTAAAACAGTACTAGGAAAATACGTATTTTTTTAAATGTTACCAATGCAGAAAACCCAGTTTATAAAACCCCTTCTACTTATCAAAGTAGGGGTATTCGATAAATTTGTATCTAAAATTGTATTAGTATGTACTCAGTACCTACGAGTAACGTATCTCAAGTAGGGAGGACAGTGAAGTTATAATTGTATAATCAGTTATTAGCTGCAATCAACATTCAGGTAAGAATGACTGAGTTGCAACTTTCAAATATTGTTTAAAAGATAATTTTGTGATGTGCAATTTCCTTATTCAAACTGATAGAGAACTTCGGTTATATCAAAATTACAGTTAAATCTACGAACGGGAAGATTAAAAGTAAGAATAATATATTTTCTCCGTTTTAACAGTTATCAAAACATATACATAATATGGTTTAGAATATTTAATTTCAATACAACATAAATTGATATTAAGGTATATGGATTTTTATTTTTATTTCATTTCTAATAATTAATTACTTTAAGAGAAGAAAGGACAACAACGGGGGCATCTATTAAATTTAGTTTAAACTAACTTATCCTGTAACCTGGTGGGCAGGAGCAGAACTAGTGTTACTATTCCCCTGGTGGCCAACATATGAACTACTATTCTTATTTATTATGGTCTGATTTGACCAAAATCATGTTATATTATGTTCCAGTACAAACATAAAACCTTTTGTAACATAGGATTCATGAATGTTTATATTAATACGAGTATAATGTGAGTATTATTATGGCCTCAACTTAGACAGTATATCTGGAGTTGCTGTGTACCGTACGCGTGTTACTTTTTGTATACCGTACATAAACACATTTCAAGTTTTCTTTCTAGATCTTTAATGGGATTTACAATACGCTTTCCTATTGAAGGCAATGAAGTAAATTTTGCATTTTAAGCACTACAATACGAAGTCAACGATACGGTATTTTACCGAACGTATCTGTTGCTGCATATTTAAACTCTAAACCTAATATTGTGCCCTTCCGTTCAATTTTAAGCAACGAACTATTTACGGAGATTTTAGTGTATTAAAACCAAAGTTTTTTCAATTAGGACTTCTACATTGTCATAGTGAACAATGACCTACACATTAGCATTTAGGTAAAAATGACTGAATGCAGCCTACAAATACAATAGATTATTAGGCCTTACGCCATCCCCTTTCCTCATATCCAAACAAAATAAATAAATATATAAACATACTATAATTTAATTAGTGGACGAGATCTCATTTAATATATTAAATTTTCTTGCACTGCCTTTAGTTATTTATTATCTATACAGTATATGCAATTTTTATGATAAGCATTTGTATAGATTCTCATTTTATAATTGTAGGAATTTTTTAATTTATAATTTAAACACTAATCGTTAACTTATATATACAAGGTGTTTGAAAAGTTTGGTACGGCGTAATATTTAAAAAAACCATAGCAGATAACATCTATAAACTTTGCACAGTGTCATATGGCTATGTAATCTATTTTTCTTTGCTATTACCATGACATGCCAACCATGGGGGGACGGCCCAGTGAGGAAAACATGGAAATATTAAATGAAAGCATGGGTCGAGTGATACCTCATTTGAAAGAGCTCACTTAGTAGAGTTGAATGCCGCAAACCGCATCTCTAAAGGTTTATCCAATCAGAAATGGCGGGTTGTTTTAGGTACACATTGTGAAGTACATTATGCTCTGCCATTTCTGACTGGATCGTGGTATTCTGATGCGGTAGGCGGTGTTTCACTCTACTAACCGATGTGTTTTTATTGTCATTTTTTTAATTAGCAAATTATGTCATAAATTTATAATACAATAAATAAAGCACAATAAATACCGATGTTTTTTTAATTTTATTTATTAAACCAGTCATATTGTATTCATGAAAAATATAATTGTTAGTACAATAGTGGAATAGGTCATCTTTTATATAAACTTGTGTACAACACAAACTTCTAATCAAATCTTTTGTTTTAAAATCAGAGGTGACAAGTGACACTTCTAGAATGGTTAAAGCTACTATTCATTTTGACGGTCTTGTGACAGAAAGCTTAATATAATTGTTAACATGTAGTAAAGCCATGTGCACTGATCCTTATATTATATTACAATAAAAGAATAACTTTTTCAAATGGCCATCAAGCGAATATTATTTAAGGCCGGTATCGACAATGCGAGGCTGCTCGCTGCAAATGCCTCTTGGCGAATGCTCGGCTATGCCTCGGACTGTGGATACCGAGGTTGCTCGCTATGAGGCGTTCGCGTCACACAATGTGAGGCGAGCCGTGTGCTTGTCAGTGTTAGAGCTGTACTCAAAGGTGCCTCGCTCCGAACTGTGCGTCAAGTCAAGATCAAGATCAAGGATACCTGCGCTGTCTGCCTCGCACCGTACAAGACACAATTCTGCACTGCAAACCAAAAATAAAAATAAAAACATAATAATACAAACCAGAGAGAAGACTTGTGGCGCGAAATATCGCAGTCAATTATAACAGATTTTGATAGATTTTTTGACCCACCAACGGAGTTTACGTCGCTTTTTCTGTTGTTTTTCCTGGTAATCGTCGCCATCACAATAAAAGCAGCGGCAGCAACTTGCGCATTTCTAGAAAAAAAAACATATTGTCCCGACTGCCTTCACTACGAATGCGGGTAGTTCGCGTGCTTGCAGTGAGCATTCGTGGTTAGAAACTAGCTGCTAGCTGAAGAGCTCACCCTGAGGGAGATAGCACTAGGTATTCGCAGCGAGCAGCCTCACACTGTCGATACCGGCCTTTAGTTCAGCTCCTGTCCACTAGGTTACTGGCTGAGATAGTTTGAACTGTGACGGTACGTGCGCCTTTGTCGTTCTTTTGTTCTCAGTGCTGAACAGTTATCGTTAATTAAAATTAAGATACAAACGTAAATAAAATTGTTAACATAATCTATTATTTTATCATTTAGGGTTCAAAAGAATAATTTTCTTGTCGTACAATAAAAATAGTAATCGAACAACAATTGTAAAGTTATTTACAAACATTCTCGATTACAGATTTACTTTTAATATCTTTATAAACAAAGTCATTTTTCCAGGATAGTATGGTTGGAGCAGCGTTGTCAATGAGGATTGATTGATCAAATTTTGAAAGCTGTAATCAGTCATTCTTGTATGAATGCTGAGATTACAGCTCGTCATGTAAATCGTTTTCTCTTGCACTACCTAAATATTCGTTATCCAGTTAACTTAAATGATATCCAGTTTCTGACATGGTAATATTTGGCCATGAAAACCTCCAAAAAAGACTTTGTTCTCGTAGAACTTGTTTTTGTGTGTATTGACATGATTTACTAAATAAAAAACACTACATGAGGAAAACTATTCTGGCAACGTTCACACTGTTACCTCTACTGTTGGAGTCTATTGAGTACTACGATAATGAATTCATGACTAGTCACTTGGATATATGAAAGTGTTGAGTTTAGTGCAACTGTGTCTGAATTAATGTACATATGGAATAGTGCTATAACACACAGTCCCCACGATGAGCTAATTTCTTATACATACAGTGTATGTTAAAAGTATGGATACACTCTGTTCAGTAACACTACGTCTCGAGATCTGCAATCAGATTTCTTCTTCAGGTAAATAACTAACCAAAGATAGTTAGATAGATTTTTATTCATCGTCAAATTATTATTCTTCTAGATATAAAACAGTCGAACTATTTTCGAATTTTAATTTCATATAACGTATTTACCTTAGCCAAATATAGTAATATTCAATATTTGTAATGCCACCTTTGAGAAGTTTGTCACTAACTTTTGAGAACAGTACCACACCCCTTGTATTATTAACTTATGTTGGAAGGTGTCATCTAATCCGCTCGAATGTCAGACTTACAATGTTTCTAAGAATGGCAACAAGTTATTTACTAGTCATTAGGGGTCATTAACTAGATTGTTTAAGCGAGAAGTCGTGAATGTACTGTATGAGTCCGCTCTAAGTTTTTATCATAGCTATAATCTTTGATTAATTTTAGTTAGTACTGTAATAACAATTTAACACTGATAAACACCTTTACCTTTCATGATGTAAAAATCTAGGTTAATGGCGTAGTTAAAATAGTTGATAAAAATCGGATATTTACAATAACATTTAAAAAACCTGTATTACAAAGTTTAACCCAAGTATTTACTTTCAATATCGGAGGAGAAATTATTCATTTATTATCTTGGATGGGGCTACGTCATTGTGGCGGAAACGTGTCAGAAAGCTTCTTATGATCGTTCGTAACCTGTCCTCAAGCATTGTGTACTGGTCCTAATATTATGTGTTCCCAAAAGATTGGCCACCAGGCAGACAGTACAGTTCCTGTCCAACAGGTTACTGGCTGAGTTAGTTTGTACTACAGTCGTTAGGTGCCGCGTTGTTGCTCTATATTTCTGAATACTAAATAATTATTGGTATCAAATATAAAAGTAAAAAAGTTTTACGAACGGTTAAGGATCGTTAGTAATAACACTTATTTCTTTAATAGTAATATTACTACATGTAAACAACTTTCTAAACTTTCCATTTTTCAAGGAAAGAACGTTTTAGTACTTGTGTATATTCCGTTATTAACTGTTATGCAATGAAATATACTAGAACAAATCGTTCTTTAAGGTAATACTGAATTTGTATTTGAACGTAAAAGCAGTAAGGTCCATTTTTTTTCTCTTTATGCTTAGTATAATGTGAAGTGGAACGCTTCCGTTCCTAGATTTACTTCTACTATATAAATAAAAACCTATTCGTAGTATATAGAGCTGTGTTCTCTTAAGGATTTATTTATTTGGAAGCCGTAGTCGGTCGTTCTTACCTGAATGCTGACATACAGCTCGTATGGGTGATGGGATATACCGTTAGTTTGTAATAGCCTAATACCAAAATAATGTAGTTAGTAAAATACCGTAAATGTGTGTTTTTATTTTTACAAACATTTTACTAAGTTTTATATTTTCCTCGTGGACTAAAAATGTTGTAATGTTAATGGCACTAAAGTTTTTAGTTTCATTTTTGTAAAGTTGATTACCGAGTAAAACATAAAAATACAATAAAGGAGGGTGTTCAGAAATACAACAGAATAAAGATCTTAATTAAAATCCACATGATGGCTTAGACCGATTACCTGCTTTCAGACGATAATTAGAAAGTAACTTGTGTTGTTTACATAACTTAGTTCTTTGAACACTTGCATGCACTTTGGTGCACTTCAATTCATACATGATGTGTCAAAATCACAAGTAAATGACAAATTAAAAGAATATTATGCAACACAGCAGTTAAGTGGCATCCACGTCACATTATGCTAAGCAATAAAAATACCAAAAAAGTGGACTTAAATGCTTTTACGTTCAAATACGAATTCAGTATTACCTCAAAGAACGAGTTTCTCTCGTATATTTACACTACAGTTAGGCTAATAGCGGTTATAACATGATGAACCAAGTGAACATACCTACAAACTAATACGCGCAATCATATAAAAAAGCAACAGATCTAACCGAGTACTAAGAGCAAAATCACGGATTAGAACACGTATCATTGAAAATATGTATAATATCACAATTAAATAAACATAGAGCTGGGGAAACTAATGCAGTTTTTACTTCCGAATAGCATATACTCTTCTATATATATATAGTGAACCTGGATGCGATCAACAAATGCCACAATTATCTAAAAAATGAGGATGGTTTAAAATGTAACATTTTGGGCACTATGGATACTCATCCCTCAAAAAACAAGATCCTATGAAACGATATATTCCATAGAAATTGTTTGTATACATTCAGGAGACTGGTTAGAGTAACCTAGCATTATATAGGAATAAGTTTAATTCATTTAGCATATCTAACCGCTTTTCCCCGGATTTGCTTTTAGGTTGTTGTGAATCTCACGGAACGATTTTGATTGTTTATTATATTAAGACTATAATCACTACTGCGATTTGACCTTAAGTTTGTCGATTTATAGATATTACTTCTGTAGGTGACGCTGTGTCCCTTGTTTTTATGTAGGCTTAATACAGATTGAGTTTTCCTTATACAGAAACTATCGCTTTTCCCTCAAGTACCGCCCTCAGTTAATGGTGGAAACGTATTATTAGTTCCTAATGTAAGGTAATTTTCTGTAACTAAATGTATCGTAAGCTCGATAAATTTTATGAGATTCTTAGTAATACGCACATTAGAATTTTACCTTAAAATTTGACCTTTGACATTTACATCGATAATATTATATTATTGAGTAAACTAGGGTCGCGATTTAGAATTACTACTACGTGAACCGTATCAATGTATACATTTTAAAGGAGCCTGACCTTTATCTGACAAATAAACTCTCTCCGCAATTTTTACACATTCTCTCATTCTCACGGGGTGAATTTGCTACATCCCGTAAACAAAACATAGAAAACATTGATTTGTGAGTTTGTTAAATACGTATACCTTAATTAAAACATAGTTTACTTTTATTTACGAGGATAGTTTATCTGAGTTGAATGTAAACTTACAGAATGTGAGTAAGTTCCTATAATTGTACAGTACTACAGTAATAATAATCTACATGAGTCATACAGAATGTTCAAAACAGGATAAAACAAATGAAGGATATGTACTAATATTGTCTGTAAGCTCAATTTCAATCAACCTTATCAGATTAGTGAAATTAACCTCATTATGATTGTGATGTGTTTGTTATACCTAACATTATTTTACTGTGTACGTAGTTTTATTTGTAAACAAATACGTTACTAGCATGCCCATATGTTTTTATATCGTTAAAATATTTAAATAGATTGTGTACCACCTAGAAAGAATATTTTATATGACTAATGAACGTAATATTATAATTACGGTTTAATCTACAGCAACTAAACAATCTTCGACGTAAATAACGGGCTAATAAAACTTCAAAAGTAGTGTTGCAAAAAATATACAATTAATTGTGATTTACAAGTGATATCTCCTATTTCTCATCTCAATGCAAGTGTGATGTTTTATTAAGAAATAGTGAATAGAAAATAAACTGATAATTTTACTATTGCGTGTGATTCATATGTTTTGTACCAACTTGTTAACGATTATATTAAATAGCTTTTCAGATTACTTACAAAATTGCTAACTAATAATAAAAATATATCAGAACATAATAAACGATATGATTATATTTTCCATGGTATTTATACATTTTCGTAGACTAAGTACCCGTTGCGGTTGCAGCTGAAAGATTGGCAGGGACATTTACGTTGGTGCCGAACTGTTCTCAAACAACGCTAAAATCTGTTACCAGGCAATCACCCAAGAGTTAAAGCGAACGTGTTAATAAAATTCCAACTTGTAGATTGGAGATTTTGTGATCATGATAATTGATATTTAAAATATTGTGGTTTCGCGTATTTCCTTCATCAGTTTGTCATATAATTGTTACACCTTTATAAATTTGTTTTAAACAAACATACGAAATAATTTGTAATATATGTGTTTCTGACATTTCATTGAGAATTTACGAACAAAAAGTTTTAATAAATTAGCTATAGTAAAAATGTTTGTAACACAAGAAATACTGAACAATCAAATACTATTCTCTATCATTAACATCCAAGTGAAATTATCACTATGATATAATATAGGCATCTCATGCGTCAGTCCCTCCCCCCACCACAACACTAGAATGCTTCTTGTAAATCAGACTGTGGACATATACCACTACAGAAATATAATATTTGTTATGTCAAATAATTTCTGATTATATGAAATATTTTCCGCTCTGTTCATATTATTTACTGATACAAATTTCTTTATTTGCATATAATATTAATAAAACCGTACAGAATCTCTCCTTCTAAGCGCTAAACTATGAGAACTGTGCAGCATCCATTGTGTGACTCTTAATTTTATCCATAAGAACATTCATTGATTAAGTTTAATAATAAACATAAACGCTAGTATCTCTCTATCTATTAACTTGATAAATTATCCCGGTGATATGAAACAATGGTTGTCAACAGAAAAAAATAATAATTACAGTTTTTATTAAACAACTTTGCTTAAATAAAAAATGTGTTTTTTTAATAAAAATCTCAGTTGTGTTGGATTTCCACATAAATGTTAGTTCACGTCTTGTCCACCAGGTGAAAGGCCGAATTAGTTTTCACTCACGTCGTTAGAGGCGCTCTTGTACCTTTACGTGTCCAATAGAGTAAATAATTATTTGTATTTAAATTAAATATTTAAAACGTTCTCAAATAAAAAATTTTTTAATATATAACTATTATTACTATTTAACTATATATTGTTTGTATACTTTAAAATACATAAATACAGAGCAAGAAAATTTAACAATTTAAAACCATCTCGCTTGAAGATTTAAAAGTAATGTATTTATATATTATATAATTTATCACTTAAAGCGGATGTGTTGCCACATTTGAGACATCAAATATTATTTGGAAGCTGCTCTCAATCATTCTTATATGAATGTTGATCGCAGCTCATGATTTAAAGGTTAAGATAATGTAAAGATATGAAATTGGAAGGTTATCTTTAAACCTATCGTTTAACAGGCAGCAGGATGTAATAGGTGTGAAGTAGAGTAGGACAGAATGTATTAGGTTTGAAATAGTGTATAACCAACAAAGTTTTACATTGCAAGTTGAAACACCATTATGGGTCAATCTATCAAAGTTTGCTTCCACATGAAGTAAATATCTAAATGTTTTCTACCCCATATTATAGTATTAGCTTACATCTTAAATCCTTGGTTGTCACAACTGCAGCAGGAGACACTTTACCATTTTTGTTAATATCTTGCCATGTACCACAATGAACGTATAAAAATGCTTTTAATATTTCCATCTTCAAAATTCCAGGTTATTTAGGCCAATCAAAATCATCTAAGATTTGTGTACGATTGGATGCATGGGGATCCATGTGTAAAATCACATTCCAAAGAGTATACATTGTGTATAAATCAAAATACATTAAAACAAACCTATAAAATAAACATACAGAGAACATCCCTATTGCAGTTTAAACTGTAGTAAGTTTATATGTATATTTTCAATTTATTTTAATATTCCTTAAATATTCTTGTATCTGTTACATATTACTTGGAAGATGCATTCGGTTATTTTTACGTAAATTTTGAACTGCAGCTCGTTACGATGAAAATATTTAAGTTGAAGACCTTTAGTTTGTTGTGTTCTCTATTTTTTTAATTGTTTACATAAAAATACCATTGAGTGGTTTATTCATTAGAAATTATAGCTATTTATGATGTTATAAATTGAAAACATAAAGCATGTGGTATTAACACCCAAACTTAAATTGTGTGCCACTTAAAATACAAAGGATGACCTCAATATTAGGTTCAATATTCAGCAACAGATACGTTTGATATCATACTGTATCGTTGAATATTGCAATGCTGAAAATGTCAAAGTGTACGTGATAGGCATAAGAAAGCATATTATGGATTCCATAAATACCTAATGTAAAACTGCAAATGTGGTTATCTTTCTTCATTCATTCTTATATGTATGTTGAGTTGCAGCTTACCTAGACATAATATTTGAAATGAAGTTATTATCTTTTGAATAGTGCCAATTTTTTGGGTATACTTTATTTTTATTATATATATTTCTCAGATAATTAGCGTGTTTTGTAGTGTATAGTATGTCTTTATAATAAAAATGTCCTTATTTTACAGTACAACACCATTAAAATAACAGTAAAAGAATTGTATGAAATTGTAATTTATAGATTTAATTGGTGATGGTGAAAGGGTAATCGCTTGTACACAATTCATTCAGTACAACGTTCAAATTATTTTAAAAACGTTTAGTTTATTGTAAATACGGATCAAAACCCGCAAACGAATGCATCCGCTGGTTGATGGTTCCACAGAAGTACCCTGTGTTACATAATGGTTAAATCATCACGTTAACACCACGCGTTGAATGTCGACTTAGGCAGTCGCCGACCATGGGCACAGCCACGCAAGTACGACTTAGAACGTCTTTCGCCGATTGGCTGTAGATGACGGATTCGAACTATCATTAACCATTATTTTTTACCCTATTGGATTAATTTCGTCCAAAGATAAAAAATATATCGGTAACGAATTGATAAGTACTTTCATCATTGGTTGCAGAAGGCAATTATTTACTGTTTAGGTCTTTTAGATCTCTTCAGATAGGTGTAGACTTCAGATTTCAGTAGTTGAACCTACGACAGCTTTAGATGAATAACTTCAGTTGTTTCGAGCTCAAAGCGGAATGTGATTTGAGTAAGAATTAAATCAACCACGTTTATCACACTTCTCATTAAAAGATTTAGACTATGTATAGCCTATCTAATTTACTTTAATTTTAATATGCAAATCAATACATAAATAATAAAACCATTTTTATAGCAAATTTACAATGTACTGGTCATGTTTCCGTCGGATTGATCATCAACTAAATAATTTGTAGTGATTCCATATGTCTACTAGGTTATGGGAACAATCATTGTCCAAGTATAATTATTGATGACAATTAAAGCTAAACCCTCATTGTTCATCGTGATTATTTACACATCAAGTGTTAATAGTAAAAAATATAATCAAATAACTAATTTTTATAAAACAAATTGTGTAACAGTTCATTATTTTAGATATCGGCTGGACTGCTAGTTCGGTTGTTGTCCACTAGGTAGAGTGCCGAGTTAGTTTACACTTAATCTGCTAGGTGACGCCCTAATAGTTGTTTTTTTAGAAGAATGTGTATTAGTATTTAAATTTAAAATTAAATGATATCTTTAAAAAATAAATTGAAAATATAGTAGTAATTTCATTACACACAGTTTAGTATGTATAGTACAAAATAAATTAAAACACAGTTAAAAGATAAGACACATTAATACAATTCCCTACTGCATATTTAATTGTTGTATTTGTATATACTTATTCATCTGATATGAACATTAAGGGATAGATTTTACATGTTGTCGTGCTACCTTTGTATATTATGTTAATCAATTTATTTGAAAGCTGCATTCAGCCATCTAAATGTTGAATTGCAGCTCATGACTTGAAGAGTGGTGTTTAGTTAGGATATTGCTATAAACTATAATATATATATATATATATATATATATATATATATATATATATATATCTGTACCGTATTCGTCCGTGTACTGATTAATTGATATGAGATGGAGAGTCAGAGGGATGGGTTACGGAAAATAACTATGCCAGTTGAGACAAGAACGTAGCGTAGCCTATATAATGATCGAGGATTTCAAACCTACCACTAACTCACTAAACGAAATTCTATAATCCTGTTATTACTTTTGTTTAATTATTTATATATATATATATATATATATATATAATTTTTAAATTTAATATTATTACATAATATCTAGACCTAATAGACATCAATATAACAACCGTTTACATGAAAATATTATATTGATTTAAATAACGAATCACCACAGTTTACCGAAACGTAATTGTTAAAGTACGAGACTGGCGTAAGTCAAATAACTAATTAGAATAAATGACTAATTCAAGTTCAGACTAAGCTTGAACAATTAGTTCACTTACAGAAAATTTGTCTGTAGACATTTTACTCTTACTCTTAGGCAATATATATATATATATATATATATATATATATATATATATATATATATATATATATATAAGACAATCATAATTAACAACAAAAATCAAATTTGCACAGTTTGCTGATAGTTTATAGCTCACATAAACATCACAACACAGTGCACATCATATAGAACAAGACAAGCCATACTAGGGCTGGTTGACCATTTGGAATATTCCGTGATGGGGAAATGAGCACATTTGTAAACATGTTTAAAAATTTCACTTCTATTTCCTAGAAAAGTGTCCCAAGTTTCATCTTTGTCCATAACAACTGAACAGAAAGTATCAATATCACAATATCACACACTGTATATATAGGCAATTAGCTTGTCCTGGGAACCGTTTATAACAGCACAGCTTTTATGTATTTTTATAATCGTCTATCTGCATTACTTCAAACACAATTGCACTAACCTCCATACTTTCATTTATACCAGTGACTCGCCATGAAGTCATCAGCATACACCAACAGTATAGGTATGAATTCAGTGTACACCAACAGTAGAGGTAACAGTTTGAGCGTTGTCAGAATAGCTTTCCTCATTTAGTATTATTTATTTGGTCAAACATGTTAATACACACAACAAACACGTCCTATGAGAACAAAAAAGTATTCTTAGGAAGTGTTAGGCCCACTATTACCATGTCAAAAATTGTAATCAAAACAATCCTGACTGGATATCGTTTAAGTTGATTGATAATTGATTAATTACATAATGCAATATGAAGAGATTTATTTAATAAGCTGTGGCTCAGCATTCAAGTAAGAATGACTGATAACAACTTTCAAAATTTAATCTTATAATGGCAGAACACCTTGGAGTCTTCTTCAATCTGACACCAAACGACATGATTTATAAAGATATTACACGTAAATCTATGTACGAGAATGTTTGTAAATACGTTACCGTTGTTGTTCTATTACTATTTCTATTGTCCAATAAACAAATTATTCTTTTGAGCTTTTAATTATAAATTAAAATACTATGTTAAACATTGTATCAATTATTTTATTTTCATTACGTTGACTGTTAGGCACTGAGAACGAGAGGACACCCAAGGCGCACCTACCCATCAAAGTTCAAACTTCCTCAGCCTGTAACCTGGTGGTTACTACTAACTGGTTATTACTAACTAAACTTTGTCAAAAATATTTCTGTAGCTCAAGTTATGCATTCACTTTCCGCATAAATAATTTAGTTGATTATCCTAATGACTTGAAAGTAACCCTTGTATTATTCTGAGACACACTCTGACATTCCAGCGAGTTAGATGACACCTTCCAACCTAAGTGGGTGCTCCACTGTTCTCACATAGCGTCAAACCTCTCTAATGAGACAAAACATTGTGTTTCTACACTTGACTATACCAAAAGTTTGCTATGTGTCGCTGTCTTCTTCAGTAAGGTATGTGTGTGGAGGGGGGCTGACACAGTTAGCAATATGATAAGCCGGTGACCAATAATAAATTATGTTTAAGGTTCCATGGATATTAAGCTTCTGAGATGGTAATATTCGGCCCTACAAACCTCTTACGAAGACTCTTTGTTCTCATAGGACTTGATCTTGTGTGTTTTATATATGTTTTATCAAATAAATAATACTAAATGAGGAAATGAGGAAAGCTATTCTGGCAACGCTCACACTGTTACGCCTACTGTTGGTGTCCACTGTGTACTACAGTGGTGAATTCATTATGAGTCTCTGGGATATCTGGGGTACTGAGATTAGAGTAATTGTGTCTAAAATAATGCACATAGTTTATTTTACAAATACATGAAAGCTGTGGTATAATAAACGATCCTAACGACAAGCTAATTAACTGTACGGTGTGGGTTCAAAGTATGGATGCACTTTGTTTAATTTTTGATGGATAAAGATTCGGGTTCGAGTCCCGGCGGAGCAAGTATTTTTTGTGATTCAATGTTAATTAAAATTGAATTAGGCTATTGGCACTTATACAAATTTAATGAATGTAAACAAGTCATTTTACAGGTATTTATTTGCTTTTCCGATCCTATTTTAGTTAATTTTTGTCATATCTTGTTTTCATGTTCAGGTAAAGGTTTTTATTTAAAGTGTATTAAAAGGAGATGATTAAAATGAATGACAATTATAAATAATTTCAAAATTTTGTAGGATTAACTAGTACACATTGTTTAATTGTGTTGGTTCTATATGAAATATTACTGTATATGGCAGCTTCCCACATGCGCACACCTTAAAACATAATCTGTTGGCAGGAAAAAATCTAAACCACTTATTTTTAACCCTTTAAGTGGCAGTAGTCTGGCACTTTGAAAAAATGAGCCAATTTCTTTATAGGATGGTTGTAATGTTGCCAAATATGACTAAAAAATAATTTCAAAACAATTTTATTTGTTTTTGTGTTTTTTTTTTGGGTGCGAAATTAATATCCCAGCGAAACATAAGCAACCTGCATTTATCCATGTGTGGTGTATGATTTACTGGGATATATATTTCCCACTTTTTGGATATTAGAGGAATTGAATGAAGTAATTTAGTCATATGCATAATATTTTAATAATAACAGCAAATATTAATTATAATACTATTACAAACATTATTACTAAAGATAAAAAACACTTTGAAACACAATAACGTATTGTGGGGCTCGTTTTGTAGCCTTTTTCATCTAGTTTTGGTGGAATGGAGTGAAACAATCCTTGCAGAGAGCAACGTTACAAGTCGGGCAGACCATATTGCTCCTCTTCTCCTTGGCCTTTGTAGAACAATATGCGCACCTCCTATAATTCTCAATTTTTTGGGATAGATGTGCACCTACATTTGAGTGCCGATCAGCATTTTGAACAGTCGCTGGTTCTTTTGTACTATTCCCTTTTCTCCCCTATCCTCTTCATGGAGAAAATCCTTTCCGAAGTCTTGAAGAAAAACTTCCAATGAGGCCATTTACAAGAGCAGATCTATAGTTTAGGTGTGTGATTGGTTTGTTCTTTTTTGTTTTAAAATCATGTGAGTACATGATTGTAAAACCTAGTAATACATTTATCATTAAATTTTTTCTGCTATAGTCTACAAGGTGGGAGACAATATTTGACAAAAAGAGAGTCTAATTAGTGTTAAAATTATCAGGAAGTGAATACATTTTATGCAATTATAAGCTGTAACAAAAATTCTAGGCATAAAATGATATAGGCCTCAACCTCGTAAAACATTCCTGTCTAAGTATGCAGGCTTACAGTGACAGCTAAATATTAACTTTGCCAAATGTGCTTGGACTAAAGTGGTAATACCCTTTTGAAAACTATAATTTGCTGAATATATTGATGTATAATACTGTGTTATCTAACCCTCCCAAGTGTGTAAGAAAATATTATAAACTCCAGCCAAAAACATAACCTGCAAATCTAGCCTAGTGTCTTGCAACACAATAGTTTTCACTCCAATCATAATACATGAGAAAATGTATACATTATATCATTAAAATAATCCTAATTGATCATAGATATGTTTAGTAACCTTCAAAATCTGCAATGTTACACCAGTCATCTATTATCTTGATATAAAAAACAAAGATCCAAGAAGAATCTGTAAGTTAGTTGTCCCAGAGTGCCAGTGGGATAATAATTTCCCACTTTTGAATTAATAGCTGACTGGCTTTACTATTTTTTTGTCAGCTGAAAGAAACCTACTTCTCCATAGAGATATGTTTATTCATTGAAGGATTCCAAAGTGGGAAATTATTATCCCAGTGATTTCTTGAGCTTTAACAAATAGTCCAAAGCAAAACATGGTGGGAAATAATTCACCCACTATCACTTAAAGGGTTACAAAAATTTATAAAATATATAACTCTAAAGTACATTTAAAAATATAATTTTGCAATACAATCAAATTCTTTGTATCTCGCTATTCAAAACATGTTTAACTGTGGTTGTAGAATATATTATAGAATCTACTATTTAAAAGTAAAAACTAATACTGACCCAGACGCTTAATATCATTTTACTATTTTAAAATGAAGTTTTAGCAAAATAATATATTTAAAATCGATATAACACAATTCTTGATCTTCATACTGGGATATTTCAGATGTTTATTTTTTCAATGAGGTCTTCATGTATTTGTGATAACATGTGTTTGTTTACTAGTCTATTGTGTTAATTACACATTTTAATTCTAAAATTATGTACTTTTAACCTCATGAACTTTGCTTTTCTTGTTTATACCCTTATAAGACATGGTTTCTAAAAATGTGGCTTTGTCAAACACAGGCATGCATGCACGCAAGTACAGACATGGTTGTAAAAAGCCCTTTTTTGAATCAGGTGGTACCAAATGTTTTCACTGATAATTAGAACTAAATATTTTGATTCATTATATTATGTCCTCTATTTTAAAGGTGAAAGAAATATTGTAAAACTAACTTTTCTCATTAAAATACAATTTTAATATATCCATAAGCGGTTAAATAAACAGTATGCAATTACAACCAATATAAAACCTTTTAAGAGTTGTAGCACACACAAGTGATGAAAAACAATACTCCTCTGTTTAATAAAATGGAAAATCTATACAACTCAATATGTTATATCAAGCACAACATACGTCAAGGTTCATGACGTTTCGTGCCACAGATTGTCACTGATATACTTCACTTTGTGTACTAATAAACGCTGTAGGACGTAGTCTATTTGTTGTCACTAGAAGAGATAAATGGAGAACAAACATGTATGAGAGTGAGTTGTCATAAATAATGTAACTGGGCCGGGCCCTAATAGCTGAATTTTGGAATTGATTGTTCAGGGTAGAAAATATATAAAACCAATTATTACTTTTTCTTACTATTAAAAGAGTGATTGTTTGACCGATACATATAATCTTTGTAATAAAATTTACTGGTATAAATACATACTTTGTTTGCATTGTATCTCACTAAAAGCTACATGACTTCATTGTGATTTATTTGTGATAAAAGTATTTAAGCTTGTATTTATGCACTACCATCTTGGTTTTTGGATACATTTATTAATACATTTAATCTGAATATACATTAATGAGTAATACAAGAACACATTAACACCAGAATAATATCATGAATATTTCTAATATGTATATATATTTGTGAAACCAAATTATAATTAACAAGAATGGTAGTTTGACATTTTGCCACCAAGGGAACGATAATACTAGTTTCTCTCTTGTCCACCAGGTTACAGGCTGAGTTAGTTTGTTTTAATTCTGACAGATGCCGCAGATGTCAGTTGTCATGATTGAAATAAAAATGTAATAAAATTCAGTATTTATGACTATATGCTGTATAGTTTATAGTTAGTTTTAAAAAAATTAGGAGAAAATCTATCTAACTTTTTACTTTCGTAGTCGCAGATTTAAATGTAGCTCTTTTATATACTAGAAAAGTACCCATTGGCTTCAGGTTTTGTGTACTGTGCTGATTATGATGTCGTAATATAAATTTTGAAAGCTGCAATTCAGCCATTCTTACTTGAATGCGGATTGCAGCTAATGTTGATTAAATTATGTTGTTTACAGATGTCTTAAACCTGTTATCGCTACTTTTGATAGCGTTACTGGGGGGTAGTAAGCACAAATTAATACTGATTTACCGAATACACCTACTATAATAAGTAGCTTAAAACCAATTTTTCCGTATTGGTAACGATTTGAACAATGGTATTTTCCAACTAAAAGGTTTAGAGCAGACTGTTTTAACTACATTTATTTACAAGTACAAATACATTTTTACAATATTTGTAAACAACAATTATTACAATAGTAATTACTATGATCATAAATTTTTATGTTTTTTGAGATGTATTTAATATTGGAATAAGTATTGCTGATTCTATAGATAAATTTTAACAAACTAGGTATACTTTAAGGTCCAAAAATTAAATTATACTTTATTAGTAATTTTTATTTCTATTTTGTACATTTGGTACGTTAACACAGTTTTTGTGTCATGAAAAAACTAAAATAAGCTCTCACTTGAAGTAAAGTTCATTATTAAACATCTAATTATGTTTAAACTACTAAAGGGTTAAAACAATTTATTCTAAATTTTAACACATGAATATACAAACTTACTGAATTATTGCAACTACACACGTTTTGAATTGAATTAATTTTTTAAAACATTATAGTTTTAAACAAAAAATATATGAAAATATAAAAACACACTGAATTACTGGGCCAGTACTATAACCATAAATCAGTATTTCAGTATTCGGTATCATGAGTACTTCAGGACTATTGAAGTAATCAGTACGAGAAAATATTTGTACAGTATGTTGTAATAGAGTACTGGATACAAAGTATCTGTTATAAGTATTCTTGTGTCGATGTATCCTTCCCAGATACTGGGCCAGGTCTTGTTAGTTTACATTGCTAGTTTGCTGTAATTTTATGCTTTATCCAAGAGTAAATACTAATGTTTCTGTCTAGCTGATCAAACTATAACATTATATATTAAAATATTTCAAACAAACAAATTGTGTCCCTTTGTTTATGTTAATACCGACTGCACTGCTAGTTCAGGTCCTGTCCGCCAGAGTACAGGCCGAGTTAGTTCGCGCTGAGTCTGTTAGTAGCGCCCTTGTTGAGGTTTTCTGTAGTGAATATTTATTGGCATTTAAAATTAAACATCCAAATGTTATTGAGAACTGTTATTAACATGTATAAAATTTTATACTAATAAATATATATTGTATCCAGTACAATAAAAATATAAACAATACAATTAAATGAAGTTTTATACACTACATATGGCATGGTGAATAACTCTAATTTTTTTAAAATTAATACTTGCTTAAGAATATTTTATATTGTTGACGGATATGATCTTATTGATTTGTTTGAAGCTGCAGTCACCCATTCTTATCTGAATATTGATGTGCAGCTCCTCTTAGCTAATACATAGGTTTCTTCATTGCGCCATATAAACTATTTGCCGCTCTGTATAAGTTATTTACTGACACGGGTCACTTTATTTGTATATAATTTTAATAACATCGTAAACAATTTTTCCTTCTAGAAATTCTGTGCTAATATGTGAGAACTGTCCAGCATCCATTGTTAGATTCCAAAGAACATTTAATGATGAAGTTCAGTAAAATAAATTAATTCTAGAATCTCTTCTTCAATTAACTTATAATCAATTCCGGTGATAAGAATAAATGATTAACAAAAGAAACAAATATAATTTCAAATTTTATTAAACAACTGGGCATAAATTTAAACATTAATTTGAGCATTAAGTTCTAATATTTATAATCTCAATTGTTAAACTAGATGACGATTTAATGCTAGTTCAGGTTTTGTCCACCAGGTGAAAGGCCAAGTTACTTTAGACTGACTTACACATTACCATTACACTTAAATAATTAGACTTCCGTTCTGTTGAACTTACTGTTAATATCATAAATTTTCCAGTATCATACTTCACAAAATCTTATCATTCACGAACCATCTTGATCGATAAAATATCAAGATGGTACACCTATATAATATTGTAAGAAAATTACATACATTTGATGTTTGGCATGGAAGATATTCGATTTCGAGTTAAGTAGATAATGTTTGCAATAGATCCTAAAAAAATCTAAACGATACTGGTCATCAGTCATTGTTGACATTTATTTCATGTAATTCTTTTTCATAAAAATGAAAATCCCAAATAAGACTACATATTTCTTCATATAATATAAAAATTATTATAATATAATTTGAATAAAATAAGTAAGTCACATAATACATAAAACCCTTTTTTTACAAAAAACATAATAAATAAAGTTAATTTTACATTATTCAATTACAATTATGTTGGACTTCAAGAACAAACAATGGCTGGATTAGAAAATAAACGCACAAAAATTGACAATTTAAATAATAATGGTATGTTGCAAACACAGTGCACAATGTTTTACGAAAATTGTATATATTTTCAATAGAACCTTAAAACAATTACAGGGAAAATGAAAAATTAACGCACTGTATTTACATAAAGTAGCAAAGACTAATTAAAACATTCAAAACATTAAAAAAAATTAAATTACACTTTAGTAAACAAAATGGTTGCAAGCGGTTTAAAATAAATGAATAAAAGTTTGCACTCACGTTTAAAATACCATTTATCAACTACTTTATCACCCACGTCACCATCAATTACGCAATGAACAATAAGCTTAAACGCCACAATCACAAATTCGGTACCGTGCCCCGTGATTACTTGATAGATATGAAGAGTCAGAGGGATGGGTTGAGGAAAAGAACCAATCCTATTGAGACAAGAATGCAGCGCGGGCAATATAGTGATGAAGAATTTCAAAACAACCCAGAACCGGCTAAAAACTTCTATAATCGTATTATCAATTCTGTTTATTCATTTCAGACATATAATTTTGAAATGTATTATTATTTTTTAATACCTAAGAGACTACAATATAATTACCGTTTAAATGACAATATTATAATTTATTTTAATTACGAATCGCCAAATTTAACAGAAAGGCAATTGTTAAAGTTCGGGACTGGTTTAACTAAAATAACTGATTAAAATAAACAACGAATTCAAGTACAAACTAAGTCTGCACTATCAATTAATTTATTTAAAATTAGTCTGTAGAAAATTTAGTCTTAAGATTAATTTAAAATAATTGATCAGTATCACTGAATAGTTTAAGTATAGACCAAGTCGGTACAATCAGTTAACTTATTGAAAATTTAGGAAAATTAGTCTTAAGACTAATTTAACTGGTTGCAGCAAAAATAACTGACTAATTGGTTTAAATTGAAATAACCTAACTAATCAGTTATTTTCAAGCAGTTATTCCCACCACTAGTATTTAGAAAAAAAGTTTGTATTTGCAGATTATATTATTTAATAATGGCGATAGCCGAACGGTTCTTTAATTTTTAACGAAATGTATTTCTATCAAGTAGCAAAGCGTAATTAAAAATATAAAACACACCCAACATTAAATTGAACTATCGTGGACAAAATAGTTACTAGCGGTTTAAAAGAAATGTTTGAAAACTTTCCATTTGTGTTTAAAAATACCACTTTATCACCCACGTCACCATTAATTACGCAATGAGCACTAAGCTTAAACTCCGCAATCTCAAATTCGGTACCGTACCATGTCCGTCCGCCTACCTACTGATTAATAACTGATAGATATGGAGAGTCAGAGGCATGGGTTGGGGAAAAGAACCATACCTGTTGAGACAAGAAAGCAGCTTGGACTATATAGTGATACAGAATTTCAAACCAACCCATAACTGGCTAAACAAATTTCTATAATCGTATTATTACTACTGGTTATTCATTTGGATATATAATTTTGAAATGTTATATTATTATCTAATATTCAATAGACTACAATATAACTACCGTTTAGATGACAATATAATAATTTATTTTTATAACAAATCACCAAAGTTAACCGAAGCGTAATTGCCAAAGTCCAAGTCTGTCGTAACTAAAATAGCTAATTAGAATACAATAATAATTCAAGTACACACTAAGTTTGCAGAATTAGTTAACTTATTAGAAATTAGTATGTCGAAAACTTACTCTTAGGACTAATTTAAAATAACCAATAAGAATAAATTACTATTTTAATCTGTGAAATTAATAAAAAATTGAAAGTTAGTCAGTAGAACATTTAGTTTTAAGACTAATTAAAAATAACCGATCAGAATACATTACTAATTCAGGTATAAACTAAACCTGTACAATCAGTTAACAAATAGAAAAGTTAGTCTGTAGGAAAGTTAATCTTAAGACTAATTCAAAATAACCGATGAGAATAAATAGCTACTTAATATATAGACTAAGTCTGCATAAAGATCACAAAACAGTGCACAGCATATAAACCAAGACAAGCCATATTAAGGCTGGTTGACCATTTGGACTAAAGTACAATTAGTACGATTAGTGCAATTGTGTCGGAAATAATGTACATTGTTTAGGCCTACTATAAAACTAAATGAGACCTGTACTATAATAAACGGTCTCGGTTAATTAACTATAGATTATAAGTATCTGAACTACTGAATGTAAAACATTTGATCTATTGATATTCAGAATTATTTGATTCACAGCTGTTATTATTTTGCAAGTAACAATATCGTTTAAAGTTATGTATAATAAAAATAAGTAGTCATTTTCCTATTGAGTAATGATATCAGCAATGCAGTCTTAGGGTTTTAGTTATTATTCCATAAATTATTAGTTGCGATATGGTGTTCTTCAAGGGGGTCGGTTGTAGGCTTGTAATAATAATAGTAATTTCTGTACAATTCATTAACATAAGATAAATAATCAGGCGCAATGTGTTTCGTAAATGCTTCACACAGTTTCTCATTGTATTTTATAAATATATCATTGTTGTTATTGCATTTGCTACTTTTCAATTTCTTTATATTGTTCCAGACACATAAACTAGACCTGTTCTCACCGATATAAGGACCTAATTTTCCCAACCTGATCGGGGGCCAAAGATTTTTTGGCAAACTAAATATTCTCCTAATCCTCAAATATGAGTGTTTAATATTTTTTATAATTAATTGCACTCTTTGCCATTAAAGGTAACAAATGCTAATGTTGAGCAACAACCCTAGAACAATTAACTGTACAGTGTACACTGCCAGTGTACGTGGGCTAGTTTTCTTTTTTTTAAGTTTATTATTATTGATGTAAAAATGTCTGCGTTATTCATAGATAAGGATTGTTATATAAAAATGTATAGTTACGGGTAAATGCTCACTACCCATAGCATCCTGGCGTACTTTCCAATTTTCTAATACAGAATGCATATCTGGAGATGCAAAGTATGAATCAAAAGTAGAGGCTTGTTGATAAACAGAGGGTATAGTAGCATGACTATTATCATTAAGAAAAATAAACAGAGAATTTCTATATTTATTATTAATATTATTTCCCTTTGTGTTGGGCCGATTGGATTCTCAGTACGGATGTTGTACATTCATATCTTCACGTGTAATAAATATCATTAATCCTATTAAATAAATATTGTTGCAAAAAGTTTCCTCCTATTTTGTCTGCGGGTTTGTAATATATATTGTATAAATAAATAGATTTATTGAAATTAGTTTTTTCAATCCTGATGAGTATTATGATTTTTAATAACATCAGAAAACTTGCTTTTTATTACAGACTACTAATATATGTAAAATTATTGCTACTCCTCTATATTAATATATTATTAACTGTTTCTACGTTAGAATTACTATATTTATCATTATCAATACCAAGTTTTCTGTATCATGCAAACATGTATATTATTATTTGAAATTCAAGCGTCTTTGGTTTAAGTGACCTAGTTTTCCATTGGAATAAGTCATAATTCAGCATAACTAACAGTTGTTAACCCCGTATCTGTTTTATGACCTTTGTGCATTTGCTGGCCCTAAGATAATCTTCCTTCATTGAACTCATTATATCCTTAATGTTATGTTGTTTAATGTACACTCGGGACACAATAATTTAGAGTTACTTCTATGTCAACCGTAGTTTTCATTTTAAATTAGATTGAACTTTACCTGACACATCAACACTCTCCTCTATTTCTATATAGCCGCAAATTCTCATGAGATGAATATGCTACTTGCCGTAACGAAAATGAAAACATTAATTTGTGGGTTTGTTAAAAATATGTACTTTAATTCGAACATAGATTAATTTCACATAATTAGATATGTTACTATTTATTTAATGTAACCTTTACGTATACATTATAATCATCAATGCAACATGTATAATTGTGACTTAATAATGAACTATGTTTCAATTTGTAAAGGTTATATTCAACACAGATAAACCACCCTAGTATGTAAAGTTAAACTGTTTTGTGGTTAAGGTGTATATTTTTAACAAACCCACAAATCAGTGTATTATTCTTCGTGATATATTTCGGTATTATATTACCCCTACAGATTCTTAAAACAGTATACGAAATAGCCACTGCAAGTAACATAGGAATTGTATTAAAACTGAAGACCCAGTATAGCCCTAAGGAGTATATTCCAATAGATAGTACAAATATATTATATTGAGACAAGGATTTGGAGTGGAATAATTTGTTTGCCACCTTAAAAATTTTAAATTTGACTGACATATATTTTTCCAGCTTCATCTATATGTTCAATGTCTGCTTAGTGAGTTCTTTTTTTTTCTTACAGTGAAAGGATTTGTAATATCCGTAAACAAATATCTGCTTACCTTGTGATGAGTTTTGTATACTGACCTGATTTTTATTTTGATGACTATTAGCATCTTATTAGTATTATTTGAGAAGTGTTGATGGCGATACTCTCCGACAAGTCGGGACCGACCTAAATATATATGTAAATATAATTAGTAAATGTATTAATTATCACATTAATTATCACAAGACAATAATTCACAATAAACAGATAAAGGAAGAATATTACATCATAATTTCCACAGTAAACAGGGTTAAGGAATCACGGTGGTATAAGTAATACGAAACATGGACACAATCAACAACCATTACGATTTAGTAAAATAATATCTTCTGCCAATGGCCACCAGGCGAACAGTCTTGCAAGTTCAGTTCTTGTCCACCAGGTGACTGGTTGAGCTGGTTTAGACTGGAATTGTTAGCTGTTACCTGAATGCTGATGTGCAGCTCGTTCTTCTTATTATTAGAATTTTATGAAATGAAATATCTAACTACTGTTACCTAAATGTTACCCAGTGAGCTTCCTTGGATGATAATAATTCCTGAACTTGTAATATTATGCCTTAAACAGTTTTAAATGAGGGAAGCTTTCCTAGCAACGGTCACACTCTAACCTCTTAATTTGGTGTCCACTGAGTTTACTATGTTGATGAATGACAGCCGCATGGATCTATGAAAGTACTGAAGGCAATGCCTTCGTGTCTGTAATAATGTTTGTATGTAAAAATAGACATGGGTTCTTCAATATTTTCGTCATAGACTAAATGTGTTATAATGTTAAAAATGTTTAATTTTATTTTCTAAAGTTGATGACCCGGTAGAACGGGAATACAAGAAAGGAGAGTGTACAGAAACACAACAGACTACAGATCTTAATTAAAATCCTCTTGTTGGTTTAGACAGATAACCCGTTTTTAGACAATAACTGGAAAATGAGTTGGGTTGTTTCCATATCCTAGGTCTTTGAAAAACACTTGCATACTCTTTGGTGCACTTAATTCATAGATGAGGTGCTACAAACACAAGTAAATGACAAATTAAAAAAAATATTTTGTACTATTGGAATTACATTTTGTGAAAGTTTAGTCAGTCATTCACACCTGAGTGCTGAGATTCGATTCCTACAAAGAAAGAATATCTACAAAGGTTATTTGGAAGCTACATTTCAGTCAATCTTACCTGATTGAAGAATTTCAGCTCATTACAACTGTAGTGTGTTGTTATGTGTAACATCATTTGTCCATGTGACGTAGTTTTATTTGTGGACAAACACATTACTAGCAATCGGCTGCCTACACAGTTTTACATCGCCAAAATATTAAGTATATTGTACACAACTTATAAAAAAATATTGTATCTGACAATGGACGTAATATTATAATTACGGTTTAACCTACAGCAACTACACAATCGTCGACGTAAATAACGAACTAATAAACTTTTAAAAGTAGTATTGAAAATAATCTCTACAATATTGTGATTTATAAGTGATAACCCCTATGTCTCATTTAAATACAGGTTTAATGTTATTATTAAAAAAATTAGAATATAAAGTAAACAGATAATTTTACGATAGCGTGTGATTCATCCATTTGTACTATTCTTGTTAATGACTATTTTAAGTAGCTTTTTAGACGAATAAAATTATTATTACTAACAATAAGGTTATATCACAAACACAATAGACGATTTGATAATATTTTCCATTATATTTGTACTTATTTGTAAACTAATGACTCGTTTTGGTTGCAGGTGCAGGATTTGCAGGACCATTTACGTTGGTGTTGAACTGTTCTCAAACATCGCTAATATCTGTTTCTGAGCAACACCCTAGTAGTTAAGACAAACATTTTTACTAGAGAAAATGCGAATACGTTTTGTAGTTTGGAGATTTTGTGATCATGATTATTGCTACTATTAGTATTGCGGCTATCCCGAATTTCCGTGAGCAGTTTGCGAACTATTGTATTTTGAAGAATATACAATAAATAGTTATCATAATAAAAACTTGTATACATTATCATATTATTTTATATTTTTTAATTTTGTTGGTAATTTAAATACTTATAATTACCTTCATTAGTGGAAATTTACATCTACAAGAGCTCCTCTTACGACGTTAGGTAAAACTAACTCGGCAGTCCATCTGGTGGACAAGAACTGAACTAGCAATACTGTTAACATCCAACATTAACAAATGACTGTATTCTTTGATAGTAAACTGATTGGTCGAAACAAGGTTATCATGTACCACACTTGTTTGATGAAAACGGTTAACATTTATATAACGAAATAGAATCATGTAACTTTTACTATTTATCAAGATAAAAGAATATTTAAAGTTAATTGTTACCATTTCACTTGGTCAATGATTGTTCTATACAAAAAAATTTGAATCTAACAAAACATGTAGTACTGTTCTCACATAATTATAAATAACATGTTTTTATTAAGAGCGTTTCTCAGCTGCACCTTTTTCCGAAAAAAACTCATGTCTTATTAAAAAACTTACAAATTTACCATAAAATACAAGAATTATCATAAAACATAAAAATTAAAGATAACAAACACAATTGCACTAACTTCAATATAAATATATATATATATATATATATATATATATATATATATATATATATTCTGGCGACGCTCTCACTGTTACCTCTACAGTTGGAGTCCACTGACTGAGTACTCTAGTGACGAATTCAACTCCAATAGTAGAGGTAACAGTGATAGCGTTGCCAGTCTTAGCTTTCTTCATTTAGTCAAACAAGTTTTAAAACACAAAAGAACAAGTCTTCTTTGGAGGTTTTGAGGAAAGAATATTACCATGTCAGAAACTGTTATCAAAGTAAGCTGACTGGATACTATAAGAAAGTAATATGTGCGTAGGAGCCGTATCTCAGCATTCAAGTAAGAATGGCCGACTACAGCTTTCAAAATAAATCAAGTAAGTTGTTCCCAGTCTGTCGACGTGATAAGGTATACACAAATGAAATCTTTTATAAAGATATTACTTTTAATTCTGTATACGAGAACGTTTGTAATTAAAGCTAAAGTTGTTGTTATATTTTATGTGTCAAATGTACGAAAACTAAATTATTCTTTTGACCACTGAACTATAAAATACAATGTCATGTTAAAAATGGTATCAAACCTTTATATATTTATGTTAATGATTAAAATTGTTTCTCACTGAAAGTTACACAACACCAAGGGCGCACCTACCGGCTACAGTGCAAACTAACTCAGCCATTAACCTGGTGGACAAGAACTAAACTATCAATACTGTTCACCTGGTGGCTATTGGCAGAAGTTCATCTAATTTTTTAAATTAAAAATAAATTTAATTAAAACTGCTTGGAATTATTAACTATAAATATATCTATAAGTCAAACGATTTACGTTTGATACTTAATATATTTCTAATCGATAGTTCATTCGGTGTCTATTTAACCGATTATTGTAGTAAAATTCTCATGTATTTTTTTAGTAAACTAAATTCATTATTTTAATCACATTTTAGCTAAATTCAGTACTTTTATATATTCCAGCGACTCGTCATGAACTCATCGCCATAGGAAACTCAGTAAACACAAAATAATAGTGTGAGATTTGTCAGAAGAGCTTCCCTCATTTAGTGTTATTTATTTAATAAAACATTGTCTAACATATCACGAAAAATCCAGTCTTAAGTAAACACCGTCAAATAAGTTTTCTTAGGAGGTTTTTAAGGCAGTACATTACAAGGCCAAAAATTGTATTGAATTACCAGGTAAACCCAAATCACCGTTAATTAGACATTCCAGTAAGAGCATAAAATGATGATTATCTGTAAATTTAATTGTAACAGGAAACAAGTCCTAAGAGTACAGAATCCACCAAATAAGTCTTCTTAGGAGATTGTTATGGTCGAACAGAACTGTGTTATATAACAGGCAAACTCATCATTAATTAGAACTTCTACTAGAGGAGGAGACAACGACCTACGTCTGTGCACTCAGGTAAGAATTACTGACTACAGCTATAAGATAATATGATAGTGTAGGAAGATCAAACTGGCGTTTCCATTAAGAGATTAAGGTTGTGAATGTATTATGTTATAAACATACTACATGTAAATTTAGAGACGGGAATGTTCTTTAATTAAGGTTATAGTTATGTTTGCTCTGTTTTCATATGCAATATGATGTTAAACATCGTATAAATTTATTTGTCAGGAGATCTCACGCATGTAGTATTAATTATGTAATAATTGATAGATTAAGCACAATACAAAAGAACTAGTCCTAAGAGATCAGATGAACCAAAAACTTTTTTTTAGTTTTATACGTCCGAATATTACTAGGTCATGAAGTATTTTTTTATTTAAATAACCGTGTGGTAAAACAACATAAAAGAACGATTAACCCTCTAAGAGAATAAAACCTCAAATAAGCCTTCTTTGGAGGGTTTTAAGGCCTAACATTAGAAGGATATGAAGTGCATTATAATATAGGCAATTTTACAACTATACATTGTATACTTTAATACTAATTAACCTTAGTAAAAAAGAATTATGTAGTAAAAATGAAGAATGGGCTCAAGTTGTGTATTCAATTTCTACGCTAATAATTTAGTTCATTTTGCTAATGACTGGAAAGTAACCTGCTGTTATTCTAAGACACACTCAGACATTTCAGAGAATTATATGACACTTTCAAACCTAAGTGAATCATACAATGGGTGCTGTACTATCCGCCAAACTCCTCTAATGTGACAAAACATTGTGTTTTTACAGTTGACTATATCAAAAGCCTGCTGTTTCAATGTCTTCTTCCGTAAGGTGTTCATGTCACCGGTATCATTTATAAAAAAATCAAAAGGGGGAATTTAAAAGTTAATTTGTATCATAAAACTTGCCAATGATTAACTTGTCAAGTTTTGTTATTGTGTTTGTATACCAAACATTATTAATCACACAATGACGCTGCACAGTACTCACTTATTATTGCCAGATTTATAGAAGTTGAGATTCCGTTGACGTGTAACTAATATTATGTACAAATAAAGTGATTCATGTCAGTGATTTACTTGTAGAGTGAGGAATATTTTATAAAATCACAAATATTACATTTCAGCAGTCGTCTATGTCTATTTGCAGGGGATTATAATTTGCAGGGAGCGTCATTTTTGGGTAGGAGTGACTGAGGTATACGATGCCCAAATTATAACATAATGCAAAGTTTACTGGAACTTTGAATTAATTCACCCAGTAGAGGCTAGGGGGAATATCAGAAAACAACGTAAACATGTTCACAGGTCTCCACATGGCAAGATAACAAATAAAATTAAATGACTTTATTTGTATCACATACATAATGTACAAAAGGGCGAATTTAGGGCCGTAAGTCCTTGTCTTATAATTAACCCCAATACAGTAATATTTGTTAAGTTAAATAAAACTAATATATTTAAAATAAAACAAAATTATATAATAAAGGTCTCTTTAAGACTTTAATACGAATTTGAAGTACTCATACCCGCAATTATATACATATATAATCACATATATCAATATCACATATATCATATATCAATATAAACATTCATTGACACCCTACCTGACATCATCATAAGATAAAGTTGAAACGATCGGTCAGATAAATATGTTATTTGCTGTTCATAATTAATTACATGGTAGAAATAATAAAGATACAAATATTTTCTCGCACCGATTTCTTTACTAGTCCTGAATTACTATATACTCACTAATACTGAATACTGGTTGATAATTGCAGTTATTCAGTCTGTTTTTATATATCCACTAGCAGTTGCCCGCGGCTTCGCACGCAATTTCCCGTTGAAAACAGTACACTATATTCACTTATTCTTTTTCTATCACATTCTAAACATTGATGAGATAATTGATAGTCGTTCCATCGTGAGCCTCTTGGACGCATTATGAAGATATGTACCATATTCCTGCCTCTATCTTTCGTGGTTTTTGCTAGGTGTTGATAAGTTATTCAGAACAATTAATGTATATGGATGAATCTCGGTAAACTAATTAGGTTATAAAGAATCAAATTCGGTCTGTTAAAATTAATTTTCTGTCTAAGATATTTCCAGTATTATTTAGGAGTGTGCCTTCAAGAAAATGTATCAAAGAAACCCAATTTCGATCATAAAGTGTCTTCTTTCGACTCTTCATTTACCTTCCATGTAACCAAATTCGATTACCTTATGTGCAAACATTCACGGATTTTTACAATGAGGTTGTTTTCATAATAGCGTTTAATAGTATTTTCATTGCATTAGATAGTTTATTAATCATTGGTGCAATCTGAATTTAAAATTAGGCAATGACGTCTTCTATGCAACCTGCATTACACTACTGATCAAGCACTTTACAATAAAAATTTTCTAAATTTTAAATGTAAACAAATGTTTCTGCCTCTTTGATGAACTTCAGCTGAAAGTATTAACAGCTGTTAAGTATCCGCTCGCTTTGTATTATGTGTCGTAGCGCAGTCTGTCGGATCCAATATAAAACACTCTAACATCAACAACGATTTATAATTAAACATTTAATTAATACATTTTATTCGTTTATATTCACGACATAAGCGAATAATTCAGATAATAACTATCCTATCTTCTAAGTTAGACTAAATTACGGATACATGTGAAATTTGATTGAAATTGGTTCAGTCGTTTTGGAGTTTATTGGCAACATACATCGTGACTCAAGATTTTCATATATATATAGATATAACATTACTTTAACACTGTGTTCAAATAATTATGTTTCATAATGTATATTTATTACCTTATCTTAGTTTTTTTCGTAATATACAATAATTGTGTTAACGTATCAAAAATATCAAAATTAACCATAAAGTAAAATTATATTTTTATTTCTGTAAAGTATACCTAGTGTACATGTTAAAATCTATTTATAGAAGCAAATATTTGTATTCCTATATTACGTGCATCTCAAATAAAATAAATATTCAAGGTCACAGTAAATATTTTTTTCTCTAAGGTTCTAAAATTTATGTACAGTATTTTGTAAATGAGAAAATTTAGTTGAAGTTTTGTATAATTTTAGTGAAGAAAACGTTTTATAATCTTTTTCTTAGAAAAACAATATTTGAACCACATTATTTACGGTATTGGTCCATAGTCAATAATAATTTCATGCTTTAAACTATATTTCAAAATAAGGAAATGTCTATGAATACATTTACATACAAATTTGACACTTATGGAAAGATTACAAATTTTTTTTAACAAAGATGAGCTGTAATTTATTTCTACGTGAGGCAGTATTTCAGTAATCGATATTTTGTAACGTTTAATTTTCTCTAATATATTTAATGTATACCGCGATCTCATAAAAAACTGATGACAGATATTTTGTATCTAGTAATCTGTATGGTTACAAGATGCAGGTAGTTTCTCGTACAGGTTATTTTACTAATCCCGAAGCTCTCATATCCTTATTGATACTGAAATATTGATATATAGTTGAAAGTAATTCAGTCTGTTTTTATTATCCATATAACGTATTACTGTACGTTAACACTCTTTGCGTTCAAAATAATTATGTCTGTACTTTTGTGTAGTTAGAATAATTTAGTTTGTCTTGGTATATTTACTTGTTAAATTTATATAAAACATCGTGTTTAAACTGTAGTTGTGTAAAATATAATTACATTTTTAAAATGTATTTATTCAAGTGAGAGATTATTTTAATTTTTTAAGGCTTAAAACTGTTTTAAAACATCAAAAATACACAAATATATTACCATTACTTATAAAGTAGAATTATATTTTATGTCCTTAAAGTATACATATTGTGTGTATTAACAAATATTTTTAAAAGCAAACCTTTGTATAGCCATATTAAGTGCATCTCAATTAAAATAAATATTAATGACAATAATACATAATTTATTTACAGGGTTTAAAAAAAGTGTATTTAATACATGTGAATATGTATATGAAATTTTGAATGACAGGGCTGGACCCTGTTGGCTAAATTTTGGAATTAATTATCCAGGGTAGGACATATATAAAACCAATGATTAGTTTTATTACTTTTAAAATAGTGGTTTTTGCCGATACATGTAACTTAGTTGATTTATAGGTATGGATACATACATAAGTTTTACTGGATTTCACAATTATTTACACTACGTTATTGAGAAATATAAGTGCCAGAGGTACCGGATAATCTGTAGCCTGTATTCAAGCACTATAATCTTGGTGTTTAAGTTAAATTTATTAAACAAGCGATAAGCACAAAGCAGGGCTATTAACAAAATAAGAATATAAAATTATTTACTGAAGACTTTTACTGAAGAATAGTACTTCATCATTAGATATGGAATTACAGCCACGATTTTACGTAGATCAATTACAATCTACACAAATAAAATAAGAATATGCGTATGTGACAAATAGAAGTATAATTATACAACGGAATATGATCATGCTGAAGCCCACTATGTAAATGCATTAATCAGATCATCTTGTAATTACAGACAGTAGTAGTTTAACTGTTGGCCACCAGGGGAGACAGTAAAACTAGTACTTCTTCTCCCCACCAGGTTACAGGCTGAGTTAGTTTGTACTGTACACAGCAGGTACCGCGTTTGTTGTTCTTTCTTCTTGTAAGGTAATTAATTATTCAAATTAAAATTTAAATTCCATACATATATTACATATATTAAAACAATATTGTTATATAAATGATAAACTAATTACGATATGTTGTGTGATTTATATTAATATTTAAAACTTACAAATAAAATTAATCTTACTTTTACACCATCCCACTTTCACAATTAACTGTAGTTCCTTTATAACCTGTAAGTACAAATGAACTAAGCATGTAGAATGGTGACAGAGGGTGTGTAAAACTCTTAAATTTTGAAAGCTGTATTTCAGTCATTGTTACGTGAAATGATGAACTGCAGCTATAAATGAAATATCTATTGTCTTTACGTCTTCAAATAGTCAACCAGCATTATCGCTACTCTTGTTAGCGTTGCACAGCAAGGCGGTACTGAGTACAAAATACTCCTAGTTTAGATACTGGTTTACCGAATACTCCTAATCTGATAAGTATTTCCGATTGGTAACGTTTTAAATTACAGTTCAAACAATGGAATATGCGACCAGGAAGGTAACTATGGTTCCTTTTTGCCTGTAAGCTCCAACTGTTTGGATTTCTTTGTTACCACCAGAAGAGATAAAACAAGAAATCCAATTTATATCACTGAATTGTCATGTATTATATTTTGGCAGGGCCCTGATAGCTGAATTTTGGAATTGATTGTACAGGGTAAGAAAAAACTCTTTTCTTAACCTCGTAAGAGGTTTTTTGCTTATACAAGGTGTTTGAAAAGTCTGGGTACGGCTTAATATTTTAAAAACCATAGCAGATAACATCTACAAACTTTGCACAGTGTCATATGGCTATGTAAACTATTTTTTTCTTGCTATTACCATGACATGCTAACCATCCGGACGGCCCACAGAGAAAAGCATGGAAATCTTAAATTAAAGCATGGGTCGAGTGATACCTCATTTGAAAGAGCTCACTTAGTAGATTTGAACTCCGTAAACCGCATATCAAAAGGTTTATCCAATCAGAAATGGCGGGTTGTTTTAGGTACACATTGTGATGAACATTATGCGTTACGATTTCTGTCTGGATCTTCGTATTCTGATGCGGTAGGCGGCGTTTCACTATATTAACGGTGTTTTCACTGACTTTTTTTAATTAGCATATTATATCATACATTTATAACACAATTAATAAAACTAAAATGAATTCGTCGTCTTTATGTTTATGAATCAACATAGTTACACATTAGCAATGCTATTTTATTCACTATGTGAAAATACAATTTTAGAACAAAGTACTTACTTATTAATAATTTGCAACTAACCTTTTATTTACAATAAATGTCATATTGTTCTCCCATTGCAGTTTGACAGTGAGCTAGCCGGTTGAAGTAGCCATCCATAACATTGCGTAGTATTTCAGGAGGTATTTCTGCCGCTTCAAGTAATATTCTTTGTCTTAAGTCGTTTATGTCTTAGGGCTTAATTTGGTAAACTTTATTTTTTAAATATCCCCAAAAGAAGTTATCTAAAGGTGACAGGCCTGGTGATATAGCAGGCTATTATATTTTTCCTCTCCGACCTATCCACCATTATGGAAATATTTGGTCCAAAATTCACGTACGTTTACCGCATAATGAGGGGGCGCTCCATCTTGTTGGAACCAAACAGAATCAACTCGACCCATGCTTTAATTAAAGATTTCCATGTTTTCCTCTGTGGGCCGTCACCCCATGGTTGGCATGTCATGGTAATAGCAAGGAAAAATAGTTTACATAGCCATATGACACTGTGCAAAGTTTATAGATGTTATCTGCTATGGTTTGTAAAATATTAAGCCGTACCCAGACTTTTCAAACACCTTGTATTTTCTTGATATATATATTATATCTGTTAAGCAATTTAGATGTATGAATATATACAAAAATTGTATTGTATTTCACAATAACCTGCTCTACGGATTTCTTACGCGACGTAGGGATGGATGGATCTCAGGGGATAGATTCACATTCAAAAAGATAGGGATATTAGGATTGGATTTACGGTAAAAATTATAATATTACTATATAATATATATATATATATATATATATATATATATATATGTATAAATACTATATTACTATGTAATATATTACTACATATGTGGATAGATCCACATTAAACAAGATAGGGATATTAGGATTGGATTTACGCTTCAAAATTATAATATTACTATATAATGAATGCGCTTAACAAAATTATAAATAGGCCGATTAGTTCAATAAATATTGATTATTCATAAAATCATTTGATTTTTTCACCGAGTTAATGTGTCAATTACATTACACACACACACACACACACACACACACACACACACACACACACACACACACACACACACACACACACACACACACACACACACACACACATATATATATATATATATATAATATAGAGAAATAGTGTGAGATTTGCTATTACTTGGCTCAACTCACAAAAACCAGATCAGTGTTCTTGAGTACAATTTAAAAATAACTTACATAGTCACACTATTAAGTTATTATTTAACAAGCACGTACTCACGTCTTCGCACGCTATTATCTACCGATTGACAGCGGCGTCAAACGTATTTCAAATACTTAACTACAGAAAATCACTGGCATTAAAACTCAACAACATATTTATAATGATATTCAATGAATAACTCTCACGCACAACAAATGGTCCATAAACAGTCATGTAGAATTTTGTAAGATTCAGCAAAGAAATGTAATTAAATAAGGAAGAATATAGATTCATTTTATAGTTAGATCGTCTGGTATCTTGATAATATGTGCGTTTTCGTATTAGCAGACGTGTAATATCAACATTTTAAAATGTATTAGGTTTAGATTAGTTTTAGGATTTTGATCTAAATTACCAATTCTTTTTAGCTTTAAGCATTGGGAAAATAGTTTTGGTTAGGTTAAACCGCACGTACCAGCACATATCAACCACTTAAAATTTGTAAAAATATCAAACCAATGATTTGTGTTTCTTAATAAAAAAAAAACGTTTATTTGGCAAAAAGGTTTTGGCGGTGTAATCTTTGTAACACATTATATTCTTTACAGTGGAAAGATTGTGAATACAACATGATTTTTCCTGTCATTTGCCATCGTTCAGTGATACAAACAAATAAGTTACACAACGTTTTGAAATCTGCTATTTAATCTCCTCTTTAGGGAAATAACTAAATTAACACAATTACAAACTAGGTTAAAATAAACAAGTCTTACCACAGATTAGTTTTAGTTTTAGATTTTTTAGATTAGTTTTAAGATTTTGATCTAAATTACCAATTCTTTTTAGCCTTAAGCATTGGGAAAATAGTTTTGGTTAGGTTGAACCGCATGTACCAGCACATATCAGCCACTTAAAATTTGTAAAAATATCAAACCAATGATTTGTGTTTCTTAATAAAAAAAAACGTTTATTTGGCAAAATGGTTTTGGCGGTGTAATCTTTGTGACACATTATATTTTTTACAGTAGAAAGATTGTGAATAGAACATTGCTGTACTGAATTACAGCCACGATTTTAAGTACGCGTAGATCATTACATTCTCCATACATTTAATAAGAATATACGTTCATGACAAAGTTAAAAATAATTATACATCAGACATTCATCATGGTGAATTCCACTATAGTAAGTTTTATGTATTTGTCAAATCATGTAATAATTAACAACAGTGGTAGTTTAAATGTTGGTCACCAGGAGAACTGTAAAACTAGTTCTGCTCCTGTCCACCAGGTTACAGGTTGATTCGGTTTGCATTGAGCTTTAACAGAAGCCGTCAACGTTGTAATTTATTCCTCTTAAGTAATAAATTGTTCTAATTAATATAAAAATGTATTACCTAATAGAGTTTCAATTAAATAAGATTGCAATACAAATCTTATGTCACACAATTTTTTATCGGTATATTGCGTTAATTATATTACCAGTTAAAACTAAGAAAGAAAATTAATCTAACTTTTCACCATCCCATTCGTATAGTTAACTGTAAGTTCTTTATAAAGCACTTTTTGTTAATTATGAGGTTTGAGTTAATGTTAACAGTGTAAAAGTGTTAGATGATATTATTATAACCAATTTTAGAAGCTGCAATTCTATTGTACTCACTTGAGTGTTGAATTGCAAGTAATAATTAAATACCTAGAGATGTTCAGAAGGTCAACCAGTATGTGAGTGTTATCGCTACTATTGTACTCACTTAAGTGTTGAATTGCAGGTAATAATTGAATACCTAGAGATGTTCAGAAGGTCAACCAGTATGTGAGTGTTATCGCTACTATTGTACTCACTTGAGTGTTGAATTGCAGGTAATAATTGAATACCTAGAGATGTTCAGAAGGTCAACCAGTATGTGAGTGTTATCGCTACTATTGTACTCACTTGAGTGTTGAATTGCAGATAATAATTGAATACCTAGAGATGTTCAGAAGGTCAACCAGTATGTGAGTGTTATCGCTACTATTGTACTCACTTGAGTGTTGAATTGCAGGTAATAATTAAATACCTAGAGATGTTCAGAAGGTCAACCAGTATGTGAGTGTTATCGCTACTATTGTACTCACTTGAGTGTTGAATTGCAGGTAATAATTGAATACCTAGAGATGTTCAGAAGGTCAACCAGTATGTGAGTGTTATCGCTACTATTGTACTCACTTGAGTGTTGAATTGCAGGTATACCTAGAGATGTTCAGAAGGTCAACCAGTATGTGAGTGTTATCGCTACTATTGTACTCACTTGAGTGTTGAATTGCAGGTAATAATTGAATACCTAGAGATGTTCAGAGGGTCAACCAGTATGTGAGTGTTATCGGTACTATTGAACTCACTTGAGTGTTGAATTGCAAATAATAATTGAATACCTGGAGATGTTCAGAGGGTCAATCAGATTGTGAGTGTTATCGCTACTATTGTACTCACTTGAGTGTTGAATTGCAGATAATAATTGAATACCTAGAGATGTTAAGAGGGTCAACAAGTATGTGAGTGTTATCGCTACTATTGTACTCACTTGAGTGTTGAATTGCAGATAGGCTAATAATTGAATACCTAGAGATGTTCAGAGGGTCAATCAGAGTGTGAGTGTTATCGCCACTCTTGATAACATTACTCGATGGTACTGCGAACAAAATAATATCTACTGGTATAAACACTGATTAACCGATTACCCCTACTCTGATAAGTAGAAACCCCGCATTTCCTTGTTGGTAACGTTTTAAATAGTGGGTATTTTCCTGTATAACTGCATAGAAAAGACTTTTTATTACTAAACTTCGAACATTCGAAGGTACAAATGCATTTTTAAACCCTATATAAACTACATGAATTATAGGAACGAATGTTTATACTTTTGAGATTGATTTAACATGGCATTATTAATTGCTACTTCCATAAATAGGAAAGCAGCCCCTAGAAGAGATAGGTTGAGAAATATCGATGGGATTAACGATTCAAAATTATAATAGTTTAAAATGAATTTTAATAGGATGATTTGATAATGATATGTTTAGATCAATAATACGTGTGTATTGCTCGTTACGTAAATTGATTGTTTATCATCTCAGCATGTAGGACTATTAAAAACGATTTACAGTTATTCCGTGCGAAGTTACATTTAGGATTTTTTATTATTACATTGTAATAAATAGTTAAAATTGTGGAACAATGTGAGAGTTGCTATTAGTGTCTAAAAAATAACCGTGCGAGAGTTCTTGAGTACAATTTTAAAATATTTGACTCACTATACTAGTGAAGTTATCATATAACTAGCACTTATTCACGGCTTCGCAAGCAATGTACTTCCGAATAACAGGGACGACACAGGAGTTTTCAAACCCTATTTACTGAATATTACAGGATAAAATTAACCTAAGCTCAAACACAACAAATTAGGTAACCAATAATAATAATTAGTTTAATAATAAGAATATCTACAGAAAACAAAGAATTATCCATCTGTTGTTGTAGACAATTTAAGACAAAGAAATTAAATTAAAAAGGAGGCATATAGATTCATATTATACTCAGACCTTCTCGTTTCCTTTATTAGAGGGCCACCTCCTGTCGAGATCCATGAGGAAGACTTTAGGGCACTATTCTCAAGTCATTTCCCCTCCAAAGAAGGGGAAGCCAGCTCTGAACCAGTGTGGGATATTTTCAATGCCATATTAACTAGTGAAAAATATACATCCTCTGAGTTCCAGGCTATAGTGACATTGTTCATAATAAACATGTGGATAAATTGGCAAAGCAAGTAACAAAATGAGGACCTGAATGCATTAACATTAATATAGCTTAAGAAACTTTAAAATGAAGAACAACCGATTTTACAAAAATAAACTCAGAAATCTGCTTGTCTCGACAGAGAAAGCTCTTTGGTAAATCAATAAAACCTCAACTATTCATATAACTTATCAGGTGGAAGAGAAACGACATAATGAACACTTTACTATAATATTTGAAACTCTGTGAGCTGTAATTCAACGTTCATTTAAAAACTACTGAATATAGCTTTCAAATAAAGTATAAAAAATTATAAGAGCATAGGACACTTATGATACAAGCAAAATAAAAATGAATAAGTATTAAGAATACTACGGTAAAATCTGTCGATGTTTTTCTAATATTTATAATTTGCTTGATCTTTTTTATATACTTTGCACTGTTCACCATGTACATTTTTTAAATATGAGAATTATATTATATTCCTCGTTCAATTTTATTTAAGATAGTTTTGAAATTTTAATTGAAATACTGATATTGTTCAATTTAAAAAGAATTATACGACTACAAGAGCGCCCCTAACAGCCGCAGTCCAAACTAACTCGGCCTTCCAACTGAACTGAACTAGCAATACTGCTGGCATCCAACTTAAATCGTTGATATTTCCTATCATAACAATTAAAACTAAACACAGGAAATAAAGTTAGGTTGTAGGCCCATGTAAAGATTTATTATAATATTTTATATTATTGATTCATGTCACCAGTATCATTTATTTACATAATTAAAAAGAGGGATTTTAAGTTTAAAGGCAATGATTAACTTGTCAAGTTTTGGTATTGTGTTTCTATACCAAACATAATGAACCACACAATGGATGCTGCACAGTATTCAAGTCTTATAGCCAAATTTCTAGAAGGTGATATTCTGTTGGTGAGTTATGATTAATTGTGTCCTATTATTATATCTGGAAAAAATAATCCCTCTTATAAGAGTAAAAATAACTAATCATTGCTTTAATATTTTTCATGCTAATGCTCATGTGATTCAACCTAACGAAAATCATTCTAAACCAAATTTTGAAATTAACGTAAATCTAATAAATGTATGGAATGTTGAAATCGCATGTCAGCTAATATAATGAAAACACACATAAACCAGATTACACTAGACGGTGCAAGTACGGTACGAATCCGAATTTATCCTTTCTTAAATTTATTTCTTTGTCAAAACTTAAAAAATTCAACACAAAAGTTTATTGCGAATTTGTTTTTCGTGTAATTCATTTACTATTATTATTGGTTAAATAATCTATTGAGTTTTAGTTGTGGGTAATTTTGTTCAGGGATCTTCTGAAGATACGTTTTGGAAACTCCTAGGTCGCCCTTGTTATTTGACAGTAAATTGTGTGCGAAGCCTTGTATAAATGCTAGTTATTGTGCTGGTACTTTACTAATGTGACCAGGCATTTAAAAAAATTCAAAACACTTACCTGGTTTTTTTCTAAATTACTGAAAACTAATCTCGTTAAAAAACACCTTTTCTCTCAAAGAAAGTCTCTTGCAAGATGTAGTTTATTAATTTAAAACAACTAGCTATAAATCGTTTTACTAATTCCTACAAGCGAAGACCACAGGCTAACTTAGTGAAACAATCATTTGCAGTGGCATACCCAGAAATCTCTGAGGGGTGTCCGAACCACCGGAGAGTCAGGGGATGGAAAATCCTCGTACATAATATTGCTGGGGGGGATGATGAATCCAGGGGATTTATCTCAACCGGTAAATTGTTTAAATACTAGGTCATAAAATCGTAAAAAATAGTACTTCTGACCTAATAAGAGGAGGCAAAGATCAGGTTAGAATATGTAAAGTTTACAGTACACCCGCCCAAAAAAAGACCCACCAATAACCAGGGGAAGCTTATGCAGGGATACTAATAATTTCTATAACAAGTAGAGTCTATATGAAGTGTATTTACACTAACGAAATATCGAACCAAATAGTTAAGTTTAAATCACAAATTAAGACCAAGGCTACATCGTGATGTCTACATTCGAAACAAAAAGTACAGATATCCAAGTTTGAAAGTTGACTACAAAATAACTACTAATAGAGCTACGATGGCATGAGTTGTATTAAAATTTAGTTTTTCCAGCGTTTCTACATATATAACTTCCAGTTTTAATCGGTAAGAACGAAAAATACCAGATTTTGCCAATTTTCTACGTAATTCCAAATTCCAAAATTCATAACTTGAAAACTTGTGATCCGATTAAGACCAAATTTCTATACAAGATATATTTACGTGTATTATAGAGAGTGATATGCAAGAGTAATAATCGTGCTACGTAAATTTAAGAATACTATAAAAAAATGTGGTTATTAAATCACAATCTTCACTTTTAATCTTCACGGTTGTGATCACAAAATTTGGCATTACGGAGCTTAGTTATTGTCTTAAACGTGTTATTTTTTAAATTTACTTCAAAAAATCTTCAATTTAACTCAGCTTAAATTGAGCAAATGTTGTTTATTCACCGAAACAGGTAACTGTTCGTTTTAACTCGCAATCGCAAGAATGCCCAGGCAGGTGTTGCGTCGTAGTGACAACAAATAACAAAATACTAACACCTTTTGTACCGATAATCGTCTGAACAGAGAGTACAAGTTATCGCAAAACGAAAGTACCCGGTACAGAGTAATGTTACAGATACTTTTACGATACAGATACTGTACACAATTACCGCCGTTCCTGGTACAAAGTACTCAGACTAGTTTAGCTGTAGCAGTGACTGGAACTTGTACCTGAACCATTTTAGGAGCACTCTGTAACGTATGAGTCTAAAACTGGTCGAGTACAATTTGTACTTGGATATTAAAGTACCGGGTACAGGTAAAAGCCAGTTGAACTAGTAAGAACTAACCTCACTTTTCTGGTTTCAGTGTGACGGTAACATTAATATATTTAGGGTTTAAAAGTGGAATTATTACGTGTATATGCGTAGTACCATGTATTTCTAAAATTAGAATAGTTCTAAGGTTTGAAGATCTTTTTTGTGATTTATTTCAAATATCCGACATAAAGTTTGTTTGTAGTCGAGGACAGAATATTAGATGATCAATTGCTGTTGTATACAGTACGCGTGTTCCTTTTTGTATACATAAACACGTTTTCAGTTTTCTATTAGACATTTTCTAGAATTAATAATATGTTTTCTTATGCCAATGACGTACATTTTGACACTTTCAGCACTACAATATTAAATCTTATGAGGCAGTATGTTATCCGACGTATCTGTTGCTGCATATTAAAATATAAACGTAATATAGAGGCCATTCGTTATATTTTAAGCAACAACTTTCGAGGTTTGTGTGTTAAAACCAGGTTTTAAGATTACAGTATATCTCGTTAAACATATTTAAGGTAATAATAAAAAAATGCTTAAATGGTATTGCTAGATATATGATTATTTAAAAAAAGTAACATACAAATTCAACACTTCTCAATACAACTATATCCAGAATTTGAACATGTAGAATTCCAACGTATTTTATTTGTCAAACTATTCCATAATTCACAATAGTGGTAGTTTAACTGTTGGCCACCAGGGGAACGCTAATACTAGTTCTGCTCTTGTCTACCAGGTTACAGGCTTAGTTAGTATATTTTAAGTCTAACAGGTGCCGCAGTTGTTGTAGTTTCTTGCCTGAAAGTAATTAATTATTAGAAACTAAATTTAAAATAAAAATATATATTAGCTTGATTAAAATACGAGTATAACAAAATTTAGTATTTATGACAATATGCTGAATACTTTATACGTAAATGTAAAACAGTTGGCGTTAATTGTTCTGATTATTTACCTTCCCAGGCTCAGATTTAAGAGTAGTGCTGATATAAACAGCATTCTCCGGATTGTTAATGCTACGCTTCAGAGACGGTGATGTCCAAATTTTGGTTATTAAATTTAGAAAGTTGCAATGCAGCGTTTTTCTCTGAATGTTGATTGCAGCTAATAAGATAATGTTGTGTTATTTGTAAATAGGACAATCAGTACGTACCTGTTCTCGCTACTTTTAATACCGATACTAGGAGGTACTGAGTACCTTCAAAGAAATTCGGTTCTAATATGTGAGAACTGTGCAGCATCCATTGTGTGATTAGAAATTTTTGCTATAAGAACGTTCATTGATCAAGTTTAATAATAAGCGTTAGCTTTAGAGCCGATCTTTCATTTAACATGATAATTAATCCCGGTGATATAAATCAATGATTAACGACAGAAAAAAATTATAGTTACAGATTTCATAGCTCTTAAACAATTTTGCTTTATAAACGTATATAAATGAGGTTACAGTTTTTGTTCTGTTTATATTTATATTTTATGGCAGTCAACTTATTTTAACAATGGTTAATTTTTCCAATATAGTACCCGATAGTTGATGTGCAAGATACGTATTATTATGTGCAAGGTGCAAGTGTGTACAGTACATTGGACCTAACAAATAGTTTTTACCAATTAAAAATCAGTGAGGAAAGTAAGCACTTGACTTGTGACTCCATTTGCTTGCTATGAGTTCCAAAGAGTGCCATATGGTTTGTACCTAGGTTCTGGTGTGATGGGCTTGAATAAGGTACTTGATGGTATGAAGTACAAATACGTTATGAACTTTGTAGACGACTCTATAGTAATCTAAAGTAAAAATACTGAAGAACATATGGTACATTTAAGAAACGTGGTACAAAGACTTTTAGAACATGGCCTGACTGTCAACCCTGCAAAGGTAAAGAGATAAAATTCCTAGGATACCTGAGAAGTAAAGACGAAATAAAAATAGACAAGGACAGAACAAAATCTATTACGGAGTGTGAGCCACCAAAGAATGCAAAAGAAGTGAGTGAGTAGATTTATAGGAGCAGTAAGTTATTTCAGTAAGTTCATACCAGGGTATGCAAAATATGCTGCCTGCCTAAATAATTTAAGAAAAATGAATTCCAAGTTTGTGTGGACTGAAGAGTGCCAAGCAAACTTTGAAAAATTAAAACAACGTATAACTAACCCACCAGTGTTAGCTACACCAAACTATAACGAGCAATTTATACTGTATTGTGATGCATCTTAGAAAGCAGCAGGTAGTTGTCTGATGCAAAATATAAAGGAGAGGCTGAGCTGGTTTGTTTTAAGTCTGACAGATGCCACAGTTATTTCTTGTAAGTAATTTCTTGCCTGGATCTAATTATTAGAAACTACGTAAATAAAAAAGAAAAAAGTATAATAGTTTGATTTAAATAGAACTATAATAAAGTTTAGTATGTATGACAATATGCTGAATAATTTATACTACGTAAAAAACTATTAAATCAGGTTTACTTATGGGCCAGTCAATATCAGGGCCGGATCTATCATTTCTTCTAGGGGGGGCAAGCTTGACTTTTGGCGCCCCCCCCCATACCAAACTATTTACCATAAGTTTTACTACTATATGCTTTGTATATGGGGTTGAAATAAAATAAATCTTAGGTTGAATAAGAAAGTGTTATTTTAATGAAATAGAAATGTCTATTTTACAATTTTACATGAATCCAAAACAATACAATTGTTTTAGAAAAAAACAATACTAACAATTATAGAATCTTTATCTTCCGAGCCTTCTTTGCTGCAAATGTGTTAATTATCTGATCAAAATAAATCAAAGAAGCCCTTTCATATTCAATTGATACAATGCTTAAATTAGTTAGTCTTTGCTGTTTCATAGAATTTCTTAAATAGGTTTTTATAAGCTTCAATTTGCTGAAACTTCTCTCTCCAGATGCTACAGAGACTGGAAGCGTTAGAAAGATTTTAAGAGCTACATATATTTGGATAACCCTCTTTCAACTTGCTCTTATGCAATATTTTGAGCAAAGATGCTGCTGTTGCGTCTTCCAATCCATCTTCCATATTTAAGGCATGAAATTTAAAACTCTCTATTTCATTCACAAGCTCTTCTTCATTTAAGTCACTGGCATATGTTGTAGCTAATTCTTTTGCTTTACTTTTCAAAGTTTTAACATCCATTTTTTTTTATTTGATCCTCACACAAAAAATTAAACTTATCAGCAACGATTTTTAACGCATCATAATCTGTTAGTTAGCTCACTAATAATTCTATCACATATTTGAAAAAGTGATCTTTTGAAAAGCTCTTCTCTTCTTCTTCTTCAGTAAAATTTGGCCCATCATCTTCATGTGTGTCTCCTGTCATTTTCTTTTTCTTTCTCTTTCTTGTTTCCTTGTACTCTGCTGTTATGCCCATATTATTAGCTAAAAATGTTGCCTCATCAATTGCCTCTGAAACAGTTAAATCCCTAGTTGAAGATAATACATTTAGAAGACCTTGTATGTTACTTGCAGCATTGTCTACTGTTGTGTCCTCTCTTTGTAGAAACTTGCTAACTCTATCAATTTTCTTGAGGACTGAATACCAAAAGCATGTCATAATAACATATTCAAACCTTTTCATGTTTTTAAGTAGCGATTTAGCTTCAGCTCTTGTTTCAGGAGATGAGAACTCATGGGTAGTTAAGTCTTCAAGAGAAGAGAGCACTTTGTCCATATGTTTATAAATAACCTCCACAGAATCAATCCTTGCTGACCATCTTGTTTTACTTTCTGATTTTAACGAAAGGGGAACATGTTGTTTTAAAACTTCCCACCTTGATGTAGAGCCATGAAAGAAGTTGTAGAGGCTGTTTATAATACCAAAATACGATTGTGCTTCAACACAGGCCTCTGCTGAATGAACCCCAACTAAATTTAAGGAATGGGCTGAGCATGGGACAAAGTAGGCCAGTTTTGTTCTCTTGCACAATCCTTGACTGGACACCCTTGTATTTCCCAGCCATGTTTGCTCCATTGTCATACGACTGGCCCCTGCAAAACATCAAGTCTAGACCATCTTCTTTGAGCTTTTTAGCAATGCTTTCAAAAAGCCCCTCGCCTGTTTTTTCACTCACAGTAAAGAAATCTAAAAAGCTTTCACATACCTCTGGCCCTTCGTCAGTATATTTAATGTAACGAATGACTTCAGTCATTTGTTCATTTTTATTTACATCAGGGGTACAGTCGAAAATCAATGAAAAATATTTAGCTTTTTTTATGTCCTGAATTATGTCTTCTCTAATTGCATTTGCAATGAGATCAAGAAACTCATCTTGTACTGTGTGAGAAAAATAGCTGAGCTGCCCTTTCTTATGGCGACCAATATGCTCACGCAAGGTCTCATTATAGTGGGAAATTAAATCTATAGTGTTGAGAAATTTTCCACTATTTGGATCTGCAAAGTTACAAGTTTCGTTTGTCCCTCTGAATGCACTACCCTGTTTTGCCAAAAATAAGACAGCATCTAGTATACAGCGTAGTACTTCTCTCCAGTGGGATTCCTCCTTTTTTATCTGATCCTGCAACTCCTTGTCGATCCCTCCTTTACCAAGTGACGTTTCTAATGCTTTCCATGAAACAAAGGTTTTCTTATGGTACTGGGAGTTTTCATGTTCTGGCAATTTGTCACTGAGTTTTTTCCAATTTGTGAATCCCTCCTTTCTTGCTAAAAACGAAATTGTTGATTCATGTTCTGTGTTCAAATGACGAAAAAAGCCTGCATGGAACACAGTACAAAGCATTCATTGTCTCGCTGTAAGCCAAATAAGATCTTTTGAACCATTTTTCAAAATTTTGTAAAACCAATCTTTTGTAAGGTTTCGGCCCTCCCTACCGCTTTTACTCAAATCAAGATTATGATCATCGTTTTCACATCTCCTTTGTATGATGTAACATCTTTGTTTGTCACTAAGCTGAGTTGGCCAAGTTCCAGGGTCATTAAAATTAAAATTGTACTCACATTCACTCTCCTGTTCTTCATGGTTAGGCCCTTTTGAGTCTGAAACTGAAACGGCTTCTTGAAATGACGTAGAAGAGGCCCAAAAATCAGTAGCATGCGAAGTATGTGGTTTTTCACAAATAAAGTCATTGTTGTCTTCTTCCTCTGCACAAACGTCCATGAGATCTTCTCCTCCAGCGTTTTCTTCTCCCACCGCATCCTCTTGAACAGACGGTTTATTTCTCGTTGCTTCAGGTTCGGCTTCGTCTGTAAGCAACAGACATAAATGCACACATGACCAAACATTTTAATTTTTTAAGTAGGTTACATGTACAACATAAACAAATTATTACATTGTGTAACGTTTTATAAATCATGTAGGCCTAACTAAAAACGTTACAAAAATATAATGTTGTTAAATAGTGCCAATAATGCTAAAAAACATGCTATCTTAATTGGGATACTATTACAGTACTAGCCTACAGCCTATTCGATATATTAATTGTTTTAGTAGTAAGGGCCAAGGGGATATTATTACAATCAATGTATTGTTAACATTTTAGTACGTATGTTACCGTATTAAAACTATCGTTAATAATAGCATAGAAAGTAAGTGAAAGAAGCATTTTATGTATATGTTTTTTAATGTATTTAGTTCTGAATATTTAAATGTGTTTATGCTACGCAAGGTGTGGTGGGCGTCGGCCGACGAATGTGAGCGGGAGAGGATTTTCATTCAGGCAACGAATCTATAAAATATCTATAAACTAAAAACTATATTTACAATTAATGATCTATAACCACTATTTTTAACATTAAAACTGAAGTTTGTTGTTATTATGCAGCTATAGCCTATAACTGTTTTGTACTCAAAATGAATCTTAACAAATTAAAATACAACAAAAATTAGTTACCTTGGTCCTTGATATTTTGCAACCATGATGACATTAAAGTTGACGATTTCGCGGCCTCTTGTTGTCTTGCTTTAGCTTTCTTTCTGTGGAAACACCCTGATGGTTTTTTCGACATGTTGATCTATGTTAGTCACAGGTAGAATATTCATACAACTGCGACATGAAATCTAACCTAAAACTCATCAAAAGTTCACGCTCGCGTCAAGCGGGAACACTCACGAGTCACTAGTCAGGGGCGGGAGCGGGAGACTTGCGCTTGCGCTTTCTAGTCCTAGTCAAGCCGTAGACAATGTTGCCAACCCACAGCCTTAGTTATGAAAATACCCTGCCGCTTTAAAGATATTTCTTACTAGGCCTATGTTCTTTTGGTTTGCGCAAATATAGTTTATTGAAGTAAGAAATTGTATGTACGTAGACTATATTGTGCTATTGACACTTGACAGTAGAAATGGTAAATGTTTTTTTTATGATGGCCTCATCCCATCATTTGGCGCCCGGCGCGGCGCCCCCCCTAACTCGGCGCCCGGGTTACATGCCCCCCCCTGCCCCTCCCTGGATCCGGCCCTGGTCAATATATACCGATTATCCCTTCTTTTGACACCGTTACAGGTTCTGGAGAAAAATAAACGTCACAAAGTGTTGATCACTGAAATACCGCCTCTCATATAAGTGAACTGCAGCTCATTTTTATTAAAATAAGTATTTATCTTTTTATATGTGTCGAATTTGTAGGTAATATTTACTCATAGACATTTGCTCACCTTGTTGTTAGCATTAACTTATCGACTATAGCCACATTCTGTCGTTATAGTTATTTAAAAAAAACTGTGTTGTTATATCGTCAAAACATAAAAAAACACGTTTAAATACATTTTTTTTCACTTAAGAACAATATTTTATATTCCAAATAGAAGTAATATTATAAAAACTGTTTTACATGCAACAAAAACTGTGTTCAAAATAAATAACGGCCTAATTAAATGTAATGTTGAAAATAAAATCTACAGTTGTGATTTATAATTGATATCTCATACTTATCATCTTAATTCAGGTTTGATGTTTTCATTAAGAAATAGTGAATATAAAGTAAACCGATAATTTTATTTAATGTGTGATTCATGTGTTTTGTACTGCACTCGTAAATGATTATATTATATAGTTATGTAGAAGATTGTCAAAATTTCAAACTATTAATAAAGTTATGTCAATAACACATTAAATGATATGGTCATCTATTCTAAGATATTTAAACTTATTCGTAGACTAATAACCCGTTGCGGTTGCAGCTGGAGGATTGGCAGGAAAATTCACGTTGGTGTCGAACTGTTCTCAACCATCATTAAAATCTTTTTCTGGGCAACCACACAAGATTTAAGGTGAACATGTTCATAAAAATCCAATTTGTAGTTTAGAAATTTTGTGATCATGAAAATTGCTATTAATAGTATTGTGGTTTTTGCAAATTTCCGTGACCAGCGTGCGAAATGTTTGAAATAGTTTCTTTATAAAGTTGACACACTTTTTAACTACCTATTATTTTTAAAGCCTCAGCACAATATTTACAAATATGTCGTCCTTATTAAGAGACATAATTGTCACATCTTTATAAATGTGTTTAAAATAAACACTCTAAATGATTCTAAACCCTTATCAAATTCTAGTTTTTGGATAAAAATAGTTATACGTGTTTCTTACATGTCTTTCAGAATTGACGAACATAAAGTTTTAATAAATTAACAACACTAAAAACATTTGTAACACAATAAATACAGAAAATCAAATACTTTTCTCTATAAGGTCAATATCATTAACATCCAAGTGAACTTATCACTGTGATCTAATTAATATAGACATCCCATGCGCCAGTCCCTCCCTCCACCACAACACTAGAATGTTGTTAGTACATCAGACCGTGGATATACACCATTACAGAAATACAATATTTATGTCAAATAATGTTTCACCGTATAAAATATGTCACGTTCATACATCCTAACTTTAATTCCTACATTCAGTTTTAATTTGTATGAAAATAAATTAAAAGGTTAATGTTGGATGTCGACAGTATTGCTGGTTCAGTTCTTGTCCACCAGGTGAAGGCCGATTTAGTTTATATTTAAACTGCTAGGTGACACCTTAGTAGTTACATATTTATTTAAAGGAAGTAATGTTATTAATATATAAATTAATAATTAATTTTTAAGTAAATTGGAAATTTGATAGAAATTTAATTAATAGCGTTCAAAAATTAATTATTGTGTATTGTATACTATAAATTAAAACAGGTAAAAAATAATACATATAGGGATCAATCCACCATGTAGATTAAAACAATACCTTACCTTATAAACAGTACCAGATTAAACAGTACCTTTATATAAATTAACGCAAGTAGATATGAATATGCCGATTCTGGCTCACTTTTGGGACAGTCAGAAAATCAATGTAAAATACTGTCCATTGAACCATAAACAAATCTAAGAAATCTAACAGGAAACCACGAATGGAAAATAACCGAATCTATAGCTGTTTTACTGTTTAATGTAGGCTTCTAATTTCTTAAGCTGTTTTAATGAAAAAATCCAGAAATCTTCGAAATCTTTATTCCACGAAGTTAATTGTAACACAGTCTTTATCTTTAATAGTCTTCTTTCCAGTAACAACCAAGTGTAATTTTTCATTTTTGTTCAATTCTTTAATCTTTTTTTCATCCAAAACAGTCAAAACATCTGTTTGGCAAGTGTACTTTACAATCTTCCAACTCGGCAATTATTGTAAACCCGAATTTATCTTTCATTTTCTCCAAATTCACAATTTTGTATTTCTTATTTTCTTCTAATTCTATTAATTTCTTGTATTCTTTGAATGTTAAATCACCAACCTTATTCAACTCTTGTAACAGTGCCATTTACATAGAAAAAAATTAATACTTCTACACTTTTAAGGTGAAAAATCAACACTATACTTCCAAAATACACAAAAAACCGGGGTTTTGACCCTAAAAACGTGTTTTTTTTTAGGGTCAAAAACCACAGCTCTTAAGGTGCATATACTAGAGTTTTTTGAAAAATCCTGAAAATCTACTGAATTTCTCTAATTATTGCGAATTTTTAGCTTTAAAGTTGATAATGTGAACGATATTTCTCGAAAATTCTGTTGTAAATATATTAAAATCTTAATGAAAAATCTTGGAAAAGTTAAAGAAAAAAATATTGAAAAAATAGTATTATAGAATTTAAATTACCCCCTACAAACCAATATAGTAATAAAAGTACTTTTATTACTATTACTATACTATTTTTTCAATAATTTTAAGTCTTAGTTTACAGATTTTTCTATAATAAATAGAAGAATCTACAGCTGTTTTACTACAATTTGTGCTGATTTGTGTAAAATTCTAGTAAAATTCTCCACTTTTCAAAGTGTTAGTTAAACAAATTTTTCTTCTTTAAATAGAAGAATCAAAGGCTGTTTAACCATAAATTGTGCTGATTTTTATCAAATTTTGATAAAAATCCTTAGAAATCTACTGAATTATTGCTATTTTTCAGCTTAATAAAAAGATATTTCACTAAATAGTAAAACTTGGCACATTCAAATTTTCCCTATTTAAATGGAGAGGAAAAAGATATCCTGCCCGTACTGCAAAAAAGATGTTTTCGAACATCATTTTACCCGACATTATAAGTCAAAAAATCATCTAAAAAACAAAGAACTTTATGAGAAAGAACTAAATTATTTGAGGAATTGGGCTAAAGAAAATCAAATTGTCGATCATGAAAAGATGTACAATATAGAAAAATTGCGTGAACTAAAGAAAAATTTTAAGGAAATTAAAAAAGATCTCAATCTATTTAAAGATGAAAAAATTCAATCAATCGCTGAGAAATTGTCCATTGAAACAAACGATAAAACTAAGTCTGAAATGATCGAAGAAATTGACAAAACTCTTAATGAGAAACCCGAAAATATCATTGATGTAGAAGTTTTATCCTCAATACACGGTCTTTTCAAGCAATACATTTTAACAAACTTGAACGACAATTCCATGTCAATTTACAAATATCTTTCTATTTTGCGCCCGGAAATTAAAAGTTTAATCGAAAAATTTCAAGAAAATGTTAAAAATAGTAAAGGATATCTCTCTTTGGAATGCGAATACGAAAGAACTTTAGTGAACGGTGAAACACAAACTTGTCCAATGTACTTTACTATAAAAGCAGACGAAATCTTTGACATAAACGACTTTATTACTAAGCAATTTAATAAATTAACACATCGAGAACAGACAAATCATCCAAATCGAGGTTCTGGATGGACATTAAAACGCTGTAAACAACTGATTTTGAGCCTTAATAAACACGAATTTATGAACGCAGGATCATATATCGATTTACCAAAGAAAATCAAAGATAAAAAAGCTTGTATAAATATAAAAAATAAAGATGATTATTGCTTTATTTATTCTATCCGATGTGCTATTGAAAAAACCTGAAAAGAATGCTGATAGAGCAAAACAATACGAACAATTTGTAAATGACGAGATATTTTCAGGTTTCGAGTATCCAATGTCCTTAAAAGATATACAATCATTTGAAAAACGAAGTTACAATTCTAAGTACAAGTATCCGAAAATGTCAATAAATATCTACAGTTATGATGAGAAATTTAACATTGTTCCGTTGCAAATTTCTGAAAAATATGATGCAGAATTAAATATTGATCTACTGTATGTAAAACAAGAAGACAAATCTCATTTTGTTTTGATAACCGATTTAAGTAGGTTAGTGAGTTCTCAAACATCCAAACATGGACATAAAAATTTTCTATGTAGGAGATGTTTAAGCCATTTCTACAAATCTGTAGATTTAGCAGACCATTTAGAAATTTGTAAAAATCACGAAGTTTGTAAGCCAATTATGCCATTTCCAGGTCAAACAACTAAATTTACTAATTATCAAAAGAAGTTTAGCCATCCGTACGTTATTTATATGGATTTTGAAAGCATATTAGAGAAGATTCCCACATGCAAAAACAATCCGCAAAAATCGATCACAACCAAGATTCAGAAGCACATTCCATATGGTTTTACTCTATACTTAGTGTCTAATGTGACCAATCGTATGTACAAGCCGATATGTTATCGAGCAAAAAATGAAGAAGATTTGCCAAATGTTCCTGCAAAATTGTTTGAAGAACTTAATAAATTATCGAAATACATAGCTAAAAAGTATAATTCTAAGAATAAAATACCTATGAAATTGACCGAAGAAGAAGAAATTGCATATCAAAATTCAAATCTTTGCCATATTTGTGAATGTGAGGGTTTTGATAATCAAACAAGAAAAAAAGTACGAGATCATTGTCATTTAACAGGTAAATTTAGAGGTTCAGCTCATTTATCTTGTAACTTGAATCTCAAATTTCCTCAGAATATTCCAGTTTTCTGCCACAATATGTCATGTTACGATACTCATTTGTACATAAAAGAGTTGGCGAAACAATATGGAAACGTTGATTTGATCGCAAACACCGATGAAAAATACATAAATTATTCAGTAAATTCAGGATATGGGTATGAGTTTGAAGATGATAAACCAAGAAAGTTCATCAAGTTTTCTTTCGTAGATACGTTCAGATTTATGGCATCGTCTATAGAAAAGTTAGCTAAAAACCTCAAAAAAGATGATTTCAAACATACAAATCATTTTATACAAGATGGTCTGAACGCAATTCTAGATAGACAACCAAATGACGAAGAAGAAATCTTTAAAATTCTATCTGGAAAAGGAATATTTCCCTATGAATTTATCGACAGTATTGAAAAACTTGATTACACAGAAGAATTGAGAATTCAAGATTTCTATTCACTTTTGACAGACGAGAGCATATCTGAGAAAGATTTTTCAACACTACTTAAATGTATGGAACAAATTAAAAGTAAAAAATCTAGGAAATTACTCCGATCTCTATAACATTCAAGATGTTCTATTGCTCGCTGATATCTTTGAAAATTTTAGGAATATTTGTTTGAATTGCTATAAACTTGATCCAGCACACTATCTAACAGCTCCCAGTCTTGCATGGGATGCTATGTTAAAATTAACGAAGATAGAATTACAATTAATTAGTGATTATAATATGTATTTGATGATCGAAAAAGGTATTCGCGGAGGCATTTCTCAGTGTATTAAACGATATGTGAAAGCAAATAACAAATATTTAAAAGATTTTGATAAGACAAAGCCCGAAAACTATTTGTTGTACGTCGATGCAAACAACCTTTATGGGTATGGACTTATGCAAAATTTACCATATAACGAAATCAAGTGGATGGATCCTAAAACGTATACAACAGCAGAATGGAAAGAAACAATTTTGGAACTCACTGGCGACGAAGATTATGGATATATTTTAGAAGTTGATCTTGAATATCCAACAAATTTGCATGAACATCACAAAGATTTACCTCTTGCTCCAGAACATTTTAAAAACAAACTTTGCACAACTCTACAGGATTAAAAACTGAATACGTTGTTCATTCGAGAAATTTGAAGTTCTATTTGGAACAAGGTATGATTTTGAAACATGTGAATAGAGTTATTGCATTCGATCAGAAGCCTTTTATGAAAGAATACATTGATTTTAACACAAACATGAGAACCAAAGCTACAAGCGACTTTGAAAAGGACTTTTATAAGCTGATGAACAACTCAGTTTTTGGAAAATCTATGGAAAATGTGAGAAACAGATGTGATATTAAGCTTGGAAATGAAGAATTTTCAATGAAACAAGCTAAGAAAACAAATTTCAAATGCTTTAACATCTTTGACGACAACTGTATAGCGAGTCACATGTACAAACAAAAGGTTAAATTTAACAAACCGATCTACATAGGATTTTCAGTTCTTGACCTATCAAAATTGCTAATGTACGAGTTTTATTACAACAAATTAAAGAAGTTTGATCCAGATTTGAATCTGTGTTACATGGATACAGACAGTTATTTTCTAGAATTGAAACGAGATCCTTTTAAAATTATTAAAGAAAATATAGATGACTTTGATACAAGTGATTATCCAAAAGATCATGAATGTTTCACTACTAAAAATAAGAAGGTAATAGGGAAATTCAAAGATGAGTTAAATAGCGAAGTTTTAGAAGAATTTTGTGGATTGAGATCAAAGATGTACTCGTACAAATATCTAGACAAAAATCCAGTAAGATGTAAAGGAATTAAGAGAAGCGTTGTAAATAAAACAATAAATATCGAAAACTTGAAGAGATGTTTGTTCGAAGATAAAGAAGAATTTAGGGAGATGACTGTAATAAAAAGCTATAAACATGAGTTGTACACTGTTACCATAAACAAGCTGGCACTGAACGCTAAAGATGATAAGAGAATTGTCCTAGAAAATAAGATCGATACAGTACCGTATGGATATAAAGGCGAAATTAAAACAGATATTTTAGAAGAGTTAAACAAACTTGGAAACTTTGATATGTAAATGGAAGATGATTTAATTCACTGTCACAAGTGTAAAAAGAAAACGAAAAATATAGATTCTAAAATCGTTCAAACTCAAAACGGATTGTATAGAATTGCAGCAAAATGTTCAAAATGTAAGACAAATAAGAGTAAATTTATAAAGAATCCAAATGAAAAACAAGTAAAGAAAGAATCTAAGAATAAGGAAGAAATCGAGATTGAAGCTAGAGAAATTCATGCACCAGTACGAAAAAAGTTTAAAAAGAGAAAAATTATAACATTAGGAATTGACGATTTATGGGCAGCAGATTTAGTTATAATGTCTAACTATTCGGATCAAAATGATGGATTTAAGTATATGTTAAATGTTATTGATACTTTCTCAAAATATGCTTGGTCAAGAGCTATCAAAAGAAAAAACGGCAAGGATATTTCAAAAGCTTTCGAAGATATAGTAAAAGATGCCATAAGGATCAATCACAAACCTCCTAACCTACTTCATACAGATAAGGGTTTAGAGTTTAAAAATAAAGAATTTAACGATGTTTTGAGGAAATACAACATTAAGATTTATCATACTGAAAACGAAGAGAAATCAAGTATTGTAGAGAGATATAACAGAACTCAAAATGAGAGAATGAAAGTAATTTTTGAGATTAATAAAAACTTTAAATGGATCGATATTCTTCAAAAAATCGTAAACAATTATAACGATACAGTTCACAGCACAATCAAAATGAAACCGAAAGACGTAGATAAGGATGCAGAAAAGGAGTTATTAGAGACCGTTTTCAAGTATGTTCCACCTGAAAATTCACACGAAAACTAAATTTAAAGTCAATGATCATGTAAGAATTGTTAGTAAAAAACAAACATTTTCGAACAAATATAAGAACAATTGGTCAAGAGAAATCTTTGTGATTTATCAAATTAATAACACAGATCCTGTAACTTATAGTATAAAAGATTTAAATAATGAAGAAATAACCGGAAAGTTTTATGAATATGAATTGAGAAAGTCAAAGATTTTTTCTATATAAATGGAGGCTCAAAAGAAATGTTCAAGGTGCAAAGAATTTAAAGATTTTGAAGCTTTTCATAAAAATAAGAATACCAAAGATGGATTATACTATTATTGTAAGGATTGTCATAAAAAATATGCAAGAGAATTATACGATAAATTAGAAAAATTAACGTTAGTAGAGAAAAAATGTTGCGTTTGTAAAGAAATTAAGGATATTTCCAAATTTTACGATTGGCATTATAGTAAAGATAACAAGAAGGCTTTTTGTAGAGATTGTGCTAGAAGAATTAAACGAGAAAGTCAAAAGAAACCGACTCTTTGCGAGTGTGGACGAATCATTCAATGGTTACCTTATCTTCAAAAACATTTACAAACAAAATATCATAATTCGAGAGTTTAATAAAATTTATTAACATTTTCATCGTGTAATTTAGATATTCTATAAATCAGTCGAGATTCTGCCATATTTGTAGTAAAATGATTTCCGTTGTATAAAATATTCAAAGATTCTTTCATTTGGTTGTAGAGATTGATAGAATTTGGTTCGTCATCAATGAACAAAATCTCTAATTCAGGATAATTTATTTTTAGATGTTTTAATCGGTTTGGTATTTCTCGTTTCTGAGCTCTGATAACGTAATAAGGATATTCCCACATGTGATTCTTCTTAATTAATACAAAAACATGGTGTTTTTTCTTATTAAAATCTTTACATACCATATCTCTCTTCATTAATTCCATTCGCAATTCTTGATTCTCTATTTTCAATGATTTCATTTCATCTTTAATTTGTAACTGTTTTATTTCATCTTTTAACTGCTTATTTTCGTTTTCAAGTTTGTACTCGCCATATTTTCTAATACTCGGTAAAACTTCTTCTAAAACCCAATTTTGAAACGTTTCTGCAATCTTCATTTTAGATTTCAGTATTAAAGAATATATGCCTGGTTCATTGATGAAAATAGTGTCTGGATGTAATTTTTGTAAGAGTCGCGATTCGATACCCTTGTCAGAATCTATGTTTTCAAAGCTTTTTTTGTATTTTTCTTTAACATGATCTATGATAGCTTGTCTCGTATTTTTAAATTCCAATATTTCTGCAACATCTTTAGCCTTAAACCAAAATTCATTATTTTCGTCAACAATTGTAAAGATATGTTTGCTTTTAAATCTAAGTTGATTATTGAGTAGGTCTACAACTGACTCCATTTAGATAGAAAAGAAATTTAACTAGTAATTTTTATTTTGAGAATGAAGGCCAGATTCATTGATAAAAACAGTGTCAGGATGAAGATTGTTAAGGGGCCATTCGAATAGCCCCTTGTTTTTTAAGTAAAAATATTGAATTTGGTCATCATCATCAACTCATTTTTATTCCTTTTTCAATCTTAAATATATTGTTGTTTTACTCTCATTATTTAATAAATTTCCCTCAGAGTCTTGTATAGTTAGAACGATTTTTTGAATTCTTTTAATATTTTTTCTAATTGGAATATAATCGATTTCATTCGGTTTTTCACTGATTTTTGATCCATAAGCAACATTTGGGAAAAAAGTGTACAAAATTTCAGATTCTTTGTGTAAATGTTCGGTATGATTTTCAAAACTAGGTTCAACGAGATTGCAGTGCACTTCAATTACATCGAACGGTCTAAATTTTGGCGTTTTATTTCCTAAATATACCTGATTTGGCTCAATAGTTTCTTGAACAAACCCTAACAATTCTACAATAATTGCTGAAAAACATTATTCTTACTGGTGATTTTATTTGAATTTTATTAGAGAGATAATTTTTTTGCATTTCAAACTTGTTTTCGTCAAAGTTTAAAGATTTATCTGATTGGTTGAATGTTTTCAGATAATTTTTAAGGGAATTTTTAATTTGATCGAAAGTATAATATCCTTTGTTTAAACCATAATATTTTGTTATGTTCTTCTCACTAAATCCTATACAATAAGGAGAACTTTCACTAATATTTATTACAAAATTGTCGGAATAAAAACCGCTTAAGCCGATAAAATAATTTGATTCTTCCTCTAAGTGTATAGGATGTTCCAAGTTTAAAACTAATTTAGAGCTTTCTGAAGTCAACTTGAACAGCTTCATTTTCGCAAGCGTTGCTTCAAGATGAAAATCTTCTATTTAAATGGAGAAATTTTTAAAGCAAAAAGATCAGATAAAACTTCAAACGTTTGAAGAAAATAAGAAAGATCAACCAATCAGATTGTTAATTGTTGGTTCAAGTGGATGTGGAAAAACAACTTTATTATTGAATTTTATCTACAATAGGTTGATTCCTTATTCCAATTTGTATGTTTTTAGTAAATCTTTAGAACAAGACGCCTATAAAAAATTACAAGAAAGATTTGAAAACATTGAGAAGAACTTAAGTAAGAAAATATCACATTTTTATAATGCTTCTGAGGACATAGTTCCGTTAAGCGAATGTAAACCCAATTCGTTAATCGTTTTTGATGATTGTATTTTAGAAAATCAAGACGTTATTAAGGAATATTTCGTAATGTCCCGTCACAAAAACATATCTTGTATCTATCTTTCTCAATGCTTTTCAAAGGTTGATAAACAAGTTATAAGAAATAACCTGAATATGTTGTGTGTTTTTAAACAAGATGATCATTATTCCAGAAAGATTTATAACAATTATGTGGGATCTGATATGAGTTTTAACCACTTTATTGAGTTATGTGATAAAATTTGGAAGGAAGACTACGGATTTTTAACTATTAATCTAACTTTGAAGCCTAAAAATGGCAAATATTTGAATAAATTTTCCAATATAAACGTGTGATAATCTAGTTGTTTTCATGTTTTTACGTTCACGTTTACGTTTCGTGTTCTCGTTTTTACGTTCATGTTTCACGTTCGTGTTTACGTTTCACGTTCATGTTTTACGTTCGTGTTTACGTTTCACGTTCGTGTTTCACGTTCCACGTTCACGTTTACGTTCCACGTTCACGTTTTACGTTCCACGTTCACGTTTTACGTTCCACGTTCACGTTTACGTTCCACGTTCACGTTTTACGTTCCACGTTCACGTTTTACGTTCCACGTTCACGTTTTACGTTCCACTTTCACGTTTACGTTCCACGTTCACGTTTTACGTTCCTCGTTCACGTTTTACGTTCCGTGTTCACGTTTTTACGTTCCACGTTCACGTTTACGTTCCGTGTTCACGTTTCGTGTTCTCGTTTTCACGTTTCGTGTTCACGTTTCCACGTTCCACGTTCACGTTTTACGTTCCGTGTTCACGTTTTTACGTTCCACGTTCACGTTTACGTTCCGTGTTCACGTTTCGTGTTCACGTTTTTACGTTCCACGTTTCAAAATTTTCCTAAATAAATGGCGAACGTAACTTCAGAAGAAGCAAAAAAACTTGATCAAATAGAAAAGAAATTAATCAAAGAATTTAAAGAACAGATTCGAATTGATGAAAAAGAACAAGAATTTATTCAAAAAATCAATCAACCTGTAACTTCTGCAATAAAAAATGTTGAGGGCAAAATTGAAAATGTTTTAAGCGATAATCAAAATTTGATGAATTTGGTTCCAGTTGTACGACAATTTGCTGATATTTCGATACCAGAATCTGAAGAGTTTGAATTGCCAAAATTACCATCTTCAACACCATTTAGACCTCGAATCATTGAAGACTCTACCATAGTTGAACCAATAAGTCCTGGAACAACGGATATAATAATTGATGAAATTGGTAAAAAATTTCTTCCTACAGCAAAGGATGATAAATTTGGTTTGTATTGGGACAGAAAAAAGAAAAGTTTTATGATTGGAAATTTGCCCGTGAATTTTGAACATAATGATATAATTATTGAAGAAAAAACATATGAAGGAACTCAAGGTTTATGGAGATTATTAACAGGCACTGATGTTCCAAAAGACGGTTTATATTCTGAAGAAGACTTGAAAAAGTATACTGAAATTTTATGGAAATCTGATTCAATTTACAAAAATAATGATCCATCAACTAAGAAACCAAAGTCAAGTAAAGGTAAAAAATATCTCAATTTGATTAAACCAATTTGGGAAAAAAGAATCGAAGGATCAGGTGTGAGAAAATACAGTGATAATAAGATTGAATACAGATATATCGACGATTTGACAAAACTCGATGGAATTATTAATTATATTTATGCTCAAGAGAAGGCTGGAAACAACAATTTTTTGAACGAAAAGAAAGCGATTAAAGATTTTATTTCGAACAAACTTGATGAAATGATTGAAAAACCTGATGGAATTAAATATTTAAAACGAGTTTTGCCGGCAATAAGCTCATCTATGATTGAGGGTAGCGGACTTTTGAATGATTTTATCAACAATTTACCTTTTGAATTACACGTACTAACTTATCAGTATCTGGGGCCTGGCACAAAACTCGAAAAAAGACTAAAAAGAGGAGATCCTGGTATAAATAAATTAGATCAAGCTGCTATGGAACACGATATTTTTTTATGCAAAACATAGAGACACAAATTCCAGACATATCGCAGATAAAGTTTTGCAAGATAAGGCAATGGATAGATTTTTATCAAAAGATGCTAGTTTAGGTGAAAGATTTGTTGCGCTTCCAACAGCTGGAGCAATGTTTTTGAAGAGAAAACTAGGAATGGGAATCGAAGAGAACTTGAAATTTTAACTATATAAATGGAGGTGAACGTAAATTTCAGTAAAAATCAGAAAGAAAAAATAAAATCCGCTTTTAAGAAGAAAATACCCGTTAGTATTCAATTTAAAATAGATCAACTAAAAAATGGCGAAGATAAGATATTTTTAACAAATAGACAATACAATAAACTCGAAAAACATAAGAAAAACAATAAAGGAACCAGAATAGAATTTTCTTATAATCAGTTGAAAGAACTCAAAAATGGTGGACTTTTGAAAGATTTATTAGATTTTGGAGAAAATATTCCAGTTGCTAAAAATGTTGTTCCTTATGTTCGTAAAGCTGCTCCAATCGTTAAAAAAGATGTGATTCCTATTGTTCGAAACATTTTAAATTGGTTAGATAAAGAGTTGGAAGATGTTACAGGATCTGGATTAGATGAAAAAACTTTGAATTACGTGAAATCAAACATTGAAAAAAAAAATTTAAACCTTTAACATTCGGGGAATTGGAAGAAATCTGCAAAAATATTAAACATTTTAGAGGAATCTTCATGAGAGATACATTACCTGAAAAAGTTAAGAAATTTGAATGTGGAATTGTGAATTTAGACTCGATTATGGGAAGTGGAACACATTGGATTTGTTATTATAAAAATGATAAGAATGCATATTATTTTGATTCGTATGGAAGAATTGAGGACAAACCACCGAGAGAATTGATCCAATATTTGAAAAAATCAAGCGTCTACTACAATGATTCTCAGATTCAAGACTATAAAGATCCCCCAATTTGTGGTCATTTATGTGTTTTTGTGTTGAATGAACTGAGTGATGGTAAAGATTTTAAAGAAGTTGTTAACAAATTATTGCTTAATAAATATGGATTCACAAAATATTTTTGACGTATTTGGAACACAAATTATTCAAAATGTAGATAATAGTTTGAATTTTGATAGTTTGAGAAATGAGTTTGATAACAAATTAGAAAGTTTATTACAAAACCTTCCAGATTCAGATATGTTTGCTGTCGAGATTGAAGATTTTAAAGCAGAATATGATAACAAACTTGCAAATTTCATGAGTTCAAATGAAGTTGCTGATAAAATAAAAACATTGGAAAAAGAAGTTGATGATGGTGTAAAAAAATTATTTACCAATTTAATGTCTCACATCGAAAAAGCTGATGAAATTACTGAAGCAATCAAAGTTGAAAAGAATTATGTTAGTTTGGCTAATAAGAAAAGAATTGTCGGTGTTCGACCTGGTATTGACAAACATGATGTTGTTGTTAAAGAACAAATTTTAAAACCTCTAAAATTATCAGAAAACATCGATATTGTTGATTTACATGATCCGAATGTTAAAAATGCCTTAGATTTTAAAGGAAAAAGAATTAGCGGTGTTAGTAAAGGAATTAATCCATTTGATGTTGTTGTAATGATTCAATTAGAAGATCCTATTAAAATGTTTAATGAACTAAATCAAAATTATGAGAATCATAAACAGCATGTTAAAGATTTTACAACAGAAGTCTATGAAAAACTTGATGAAAGAAGTAAAAGATCTATAGAAAATTGTGATGAAAAATTTACAAATTTTGAGGAAAATTTCAATCTATATAAAGGCGATCTTTATGGAAAAATAACAAACTTTTTGGAAGATTTCGCTAAATTTCAAGAGGGTTTTAATGAAACCGATAGAAAAAATGGTGAAGTTTTTAAAAGAGTAGTTACTAATCAATCTTTACTTCATGATAAATTAATTAAACTAGAAGAAAACTTTGGCGAAATTAATGAAAAAGTTATAAAAAATAAGCAGTCTTTTGATAAGTTTAGTTTAGATGCCACAAAAACTTTTGAGAATATTGATCATAAACTCGTTGAATACAACGATTTATATCTCGATAAAGTAAATAAACTAGAAGAAAACTTTAATAAATTTAAAGAAGATGTTAATAAAACTTTTGAAAATATTGATAACAGATTTAATGGAGTAGGCGGCTATGATGACTAATTTTCCTTATATAAATGGCGCTCATATATTGTGTGAGATGTAAAGAAAAAACTGTAACAAATGATATAAAATACTATGCAAACATCAATGGAGTTAAGAGAATTTCTGGAAAATGTGCTGAATGTAACACTGAAAAGAGCCAATTTATAAAAACTTGAAATTTTTTCTTAATAAATAGAGATGGCGGGACATTACAGTGCTTTCGATCTTTTTATCATGCAACACGAAAGAGATTTGAAAAAAGAACATTGGGATGACATTTCTCAAAAATATGAATTATCCGAAGATATGATGAGATTATACGTAAACAAATTGAATTGGTATAACATTGCAAAATATCAAACTCTGTCCCCAGAGTTCATTCAAGAAAATATACATTATCAATTAAAAGATCATATGTCTGTTCTTTGTCTCTATCAACACTTGAGTATAAAGTTTTTGGATGAAAATAAAGATACAGTTGATTGGAATAATATTATAGATAGCGGTTACTATCCTGTGCAGATTTTATTGAAATATGTGACCGAGATCGCAAAATTTAAGGAAGAGAATCCTGAATATGACGAAGTAGATCATTAAAAATGACTAAAATTTATATCTTTTCTTATAAAAACGTACATTAGATCGATGAAAAAATGATACACGATGTTTAAAATTTCTCTTATTAAATGGCGGACTACAGAAAATATGCTAGTGATATTGAAAGGGCGGAGTTTAAAAATTTCTATCCAATTAGTAAACAACATTTGAATGAACCGAATAAAAGAACTGAGTTTAATATTGATTTTGGAGATAACTTTTGCTCGTCTAACTTCCAGTTTTATATTTCTGGAACTTTAACAAAACAAGATGGTCAAGCATATCTTGGAACTGATAATGTTAGATTAATCGATAATTTTATACCGTTTTTATTTTCTAAGATTGAAGTAAGAAAACACAATAAATTGATAGAAGAAGTCGAAAACTGTGGCCAATTAAGCACAATTAAAGGAACTATTTGTTATTCCAAAAGTGATGTATTTTCAAACAGTTTTGAATCAACTTTTAAATTTGGACAATTTGAAGCGGTCGGTGATTTAGCACATTTCGGCTTAGGATTCTTTGAAAATGTAAATTTTCCAATCTATAAAGGTGGATTTTACATTAGTTTCATAAGAGCTGAAGACGATGATGTGATTCTGAAGACTGCAACTGGAAATGTTATGCCTGTTGATGGCAAAATTACAATTAACGAGTTTTTCATTAGAGTTCCGATGATTGATTACAAAACCACGAGTAAAATTCAGTTGATTGATGAAATTATAAAATCTCAAAACATTATGTTTAATTTTCTAGATTGGCAATGTATTGAACAAAAAGGTATTTCCGGAACAACTTATTCGTTCGATATCACAAATATTTATAGAAATATCTTCAATCCCAAGTTCGTTATCATTGGTTTTCAAACAGATAGACAGAATAATCAAGAAAAAAATCCTTCAAAGTTCGATAGTTTGAATGTGAAAAATATCAGAGTAAAATTGAATGGTTCTTATTATCCAGATGAATAATTCGATAATGAATAATCCAATAATAATCCAAATGAAGGGGTCAGAAGCCAAGGGGTACAAGTGACTTTATGGTTTTTTCTGAGTTAACTGCAGAAGCCATATCCTGAGTGTATTAAAAATGTTTGTGGCCAACAGGTATAAGTAAAACTCTGTTAATGCTGAGATCTAGCGGCAAAATGAAAAAACTACTTTCAGCATCAGCCGTTTTAGTTAGTGGCCAAGGGGTACAAGCACTTGTATCCCTTGGCCTCGAACAGCTACAGGACATTTTGTTCTGGAATGTGTTCTGTTTACTGCATTGTTCAACAAGCGAATTACTAATGTTGCTTCTAAGAAACACATATCTGAAAACAGGTATTCCACCTCGAGACAAAAGAGGGCGTAAAGTTTCCCTACCAACAAAATTGTGCAGGAAAAAACTGACTTGGTCAAGAAGCATATTGCAATGTTTCCAAGATACTCCAGTCACTATTCTCGACATCAAAATCCAAACAGGAAATATCTTGACAGTAACCTTAACACAAAAAAAGATGTATGAATGTTACAAGCTTTTCTGTGAAGATCGGGGCGTGGAACCTACTACTGTATCTTATTACAGACACATTTTTTAACACCTGTTTCAAACCTTACTTTCCATCGACCACACACAGACACTTGCAATACGTGTGATAAGTTGCAAAAAACACCTTCGAACACGGAGATGAAGAAGCAAAGGTAGCTGCTACTACAGGTAAAGAATTTCACCTCCGTTCAAGCTGAGAGTACTAAAACTGAAATGGAACATGCGAAAAAGGAGATAAAAGATGACCCAAACCATGTTGCGATATGTTTTGACCTCCAAAAAATGTTGCCAACCCCAATACTAACTTGTATTGAATTTACTAATCTCGTCAACTTTGGACCTATAATTTCAACGTCCATGACATCTGTACAGGTAATGCGTTCATGTTCATGTGGCATGAAGCACAAGCTTCTAGAGGGTGCGAAGAAATTGTCTCTTGTTTGTTGCAGTATATAAAATCATTTTCCTCCAACTGTAACCCACTTGACAGCTTTTTAGCGACAATTTTGGGGGCCAGAACAAGAGTCACATCAACAGTAAAGTTCTGGTTTCACACAACCATTGATTTGAAGTTTCTGCTTACTGGGCACTCTTACAACCACTGTGACAGGGACTTTGAGAAGATTGAAAATATGAAGAGGAACACGAAGAGGGGCGTTTATGTTCCTGACGATTGGATGGAGATTATTGCCGGAGCAAGTAAAAATTTCATGGTAAAAAAGATGTCAGATGAAGATTTTGTTTCCCTGGAAGCCATTCACAAGGTTCTATGTTAAATCTGTGAAGGGTATCAGTAAGATGCAGTGGTTACAATTTAGAAAAAACATCCTTGGACTTTTGTTCTACCAAAACTACTTTCAAATAAAGACTTACCGTTTTCAGAATATAGCATGATCGCTAAGAACCCAGGAAGGATTCCGACCCCAACTGCCACCTTTGCCTCCAAAAACAAACAAAAAGAAAATAAAGGCATCTAAGTAAAAGAATCTTCTTAATCTGCTGCAATTTGTACCTCCGGTTCACCACAGATTTTACAGATCTCTAGACTATCAAGGGAATACTTTAACAAGACAGGGCCAATCAAGAGAAGATCAACCTTGTGAGGAACACCCTCATCATGAAGAAGTCAACATTGAATTGGAAAAACTTTTTTGACAGTGATTCTGACTAAATATTTAAGATAGGAGCTTACTCTTTGTAATAAAATGTGGTTTTTATTTGACATAAAAGCCTGTGTTCTTAATTTTTTCCTAACTCCATTTGGAAGCCAAGGGATACAAGTGGCACCTCTTATCAGATAGTAGCCCATATCATAAAGAGGAAAAATTCAAACCAATATAAAAAAAGGTATTTTAGCATTTTTGAAATACCAGTAAAAAATAATGTGCTAAATTTACTGAACATATTTGTAACTGGATTTGATTATATAACTTAAACTTTAAACCTTGTTTTCTCAAAACTCAAAAAGAGTCACTTGTACCCCTTGGCTTCTGACCCCTTCAATTACAAAATTTAAACATTTCCGGTGGTCTTTTCAGAATCATGTATCAGATGTATCAAGATTTTAAGAAAGTTTACTACAAAAATATGGAAATGTATTACAACCCCAAAGAATTTATAGCAAATAGACCCATTTATGTCATTGATACAACAAAGAGTTTGACAAATATTTCTAGTTCAAAGAACGATATAATTATCAATATGGATTTTCAAAATGCTGTTACAAACGCGATTTGTTATGTTGTTGTGGTTTCTGAGAAATTTTTAGCCTATGATGTGATTAAGAACGATATTAGAGAAATTCAGTAGTTAATGATGTTCATATTGTTCTCTTTCATTCCTTCTAAAACTTCAAAAATATACTCTTTCGCTGATGAAAAATCTCGATTTCTTCCGGAATAATCTTTGTAATCATAAACAAAATATCCTAAATAGTTGTACAATAGAATGAAATTATTTCTTTTTATCTCGGTAGTTGAAATATAAACATAAACATTTGCGCTGAAAAATTTATATCTCGGCAGACTTAGTTCCATAGCTTCCATTTATTCTTTTTGTAAAAATGGAAGAGTATAATGCCAACTGTTACAAGTGTTATAATAGAGGAGAAATTATTGATAAAAGATTAGTTTGTAGAGATTGTAATTTAATTTTGTACGAAAGACCTAAGCCTAAGAAATTTCGAAATAAATTAACATATTTGAATAATCTGCTTATGAAATTACAATACGGAGACAAGAAGCAAACAAAATTTGTTACAGAATTTAGAAAACAGAATAAAAATTTTTACTTATCTCTTGGAACCATTGACAAAATTATTTTCCTTTTCGAAGAATACATTAGGTTTGTAGGTTTAAATACACACGTTTATTATGAGAAGATTTTACCTATAATCTTTCACTATTTGGACATTGAATTTGACTACGATTTTAAACCTGAAATCTTTGATGATTTTATAGTACATTTGGAGAAAGTAAATGAAGAACCTCGTGAAAAGAATGCGGTTTTACTCACATTCTCCCCGACTTCTCGAGTGATTGTTAGCAAATTTCATTTTTTCCGTTTATAGATTTTTCATTAAGATTTCTGGATTTTTTCATTAAAACAGCTTATAAATGTAGAAGCAAACATTGAACAGTAAAACAGCTAAAGATTCGGTTAATTTTTCATTCGTGAGTTACAGATTAGTTTATTGTCCTTTAAACAGTATTTTACGTTGATTTTCTGTTTACTCCAAAAAGTGCGCTAGAACCCTTACATTCATATCTACTAACGCATTTCAATTGCCTAGGTTTGTCAACGCCTTATATCACGCCTCTTTGTTGCACGATAAGTGAATGCTGTATCCAATCATTTTAACTTAATGCTGAATCGCAGAACGTTATGAATATTATAATATAAAGGTTTCAGTTGAGTAGTGTTAATTTGTAGCTTTTCAAATAATCATATAAATAGCAATAGCATTAAAGGATTTATTTATTATTGACTATGACTATGTATAATTAGAAAACCTAAAATCTGTGGTTTTAAACACACAAACCTCGTAATTGTTTCTGCTTACATACAAAGTATGACCTCAATACTAGGTTTATGTTTTAATATACAGTAACGTATACGTTTGACAACATAATGTATTGTTGAACTTAATATTTAGAATCCTAAAATATGTGATGGAAAACTGTAAATGTGTTATATATAAAAAAAAGATATATACGATAAACATCAACTGGTTGGTTGGTAAAGCTTTCGTTACAATATCAGATGATTCGATACTTCATAATTTTATTTAATGTATATAAATATATATTTATATACATAAATTATATATATACAACAGAATTTCAACTTCTGTTTAAAGGCTTGATGAGATACATTAACCTCAATACACTCAGGGAAGTTATTGTACAATTCAGGACCAAAATACAATAAACTACTCCTTCCGAATTCTCGTGTCAGCCTGGGAAAATGTAACTCCCGATCATGACGGGTCCTCAGTTGAGCAACTCTTCTCTGTCTCTCACTCAAGTACTGAGGTTCCTTGAGGGATAGAACATTGTGTTGAGAGCGAACCCTTAGATAGGCACGTGATCGAAAGGGCCTGGTGAACCGAAAGGGCCTGTATATATATAAATATATACAGTAGATAAGACAGAGGCCGGTGGATGTTTCTTCTCTGTCGTACCCCGAGTATCTCACCTTTGTTGAGCAACAGCGTCTTAAACTTTCTCCGAGGCGTCATCGTTTAATCTTCCCTGGAAGTTCACCAGGCCCTTTCGATCACGTGCCTATCTAAGGGTTCGCTCTCAACGTGCTTCCCATGGTAACCATATGCAAGATACTTTTAAGCTGCATGATCCACAATGTTCTATCCCTCAAGGAACCTCAGTGCTTGAGCGAGAGACAGGGAAGAGTTGCTCAACTGAGGACCCGTCATGATCGGGAGTTACATTTTCCCAGGCTGACAAGAGAATTCGGAAGGAGTAGTTTATTTTATTTTGGTCCTGAATTGTACAATAACTTCCCTGAGTGTATTGAGGTTAATGTATCTCATCAAGCCTTTAAACTGAAGTTGAAATTCTGTTGTAGGATGTAATGTAAAAAAAGGACCTTAAGAATGTTAAAATTTATTTTTCTGTATAATTTAGTTATTATAGTTTTATTGTAAATCTATTTAATAAGAAATTAGTTTTTATGAAAAACTGTAACTGAGAAACGCTCTTGATAAAGATATTTTATTTATTATTTTGTGAGAACAGTGCTATATGTTTAGTAAGATTCAAAGTTTTTAGTGCATAAACTGTCATTGACCGAATTACGTAATAACATTTAACTTTAAATTCCTCTTTTATCTCGATAATTAATACTGTTTTATATTATTCCATCGATTGTGTGATTTATAATTCTTCCTGTAAGAACATTCGTTAATCAAGTTCAATAATTAAAAGTAGTCTAGAATCTCTCCTTTAATTAGCTTTATAATCAATCCCGGTGACAACTCACGCTCGGTATTTATCATCATGCAGTTACTGAACTAACATTATTAAGCTGTAAGTAAACTAAGTGAGACTAAATATAATGTGGGACGAGAATTTAACTAAGAGAATTAATATACTTATTACAAACTGGTTTTTTTGAACGTTTCACTGCTAATGTAATATTTAAATTAGTAGACTACGTACTTTTAAATAGATTACTCATAATTAATCATAACTGAGAACGAACAATAGAATGACGAATAAATTGGATTTTTTTTAATTTTTTTCAAAACATTAACGTTTATATTTTGATACATATGTTTCATTTATTTATTTCAATCTGATGTTTTATTCCTTGTCCGTTCGGCATCATCCAGCCAACTCAACTACGTTATTGATTTCTCGGTAACGTAATACCAGAAAAATTTTACTAGAACAGGTCCGTTCATAGCTTCTTTGCTTGCACAATAATAGCCTCGATTGTTACCGAAAAACCTAATACCAGAAAGACGTTATTTGAATCTCAAATCATTCAGCCCGCATGTTACTGGAATAACATAGTGTTAATGGTAATACGTTATTCTAGTAATAAGTCTCTAGTTGATTGAAGTAGGTAAGAAATCGTTTGGGTACGAAGAAATTAAGAAACAGGACATTGGGTTAATTATAGCTTCATTAAAAAAATTGCTGTATCGTAAAAATTGTGTAGAACACAATCTTCAACTTAAATGTTTTGTTTTAATATCAGGGGTGACAAGTTACACTTCCAGAATAGTTAAGCTATTCATTTTGGCGATCTGGTGACAGAAAGCTTCGTATAATTGTTAGCCTATAGTAAAGCAATGTGTTATGTGCACTGGCCCTAATATTTCATTACAATAAAATATAACTTCTTGCATTGGCCACCATGCGCACTGTATGGCTAGTACACTTCCTCTCCACCAGGTTACTTGCTGAGTTAGTTTTTACTGTGACCGGTAGGTGCGCCTTTGTTGTTATCTAGTTCTCAGTGCTTAGCAGTCAATGTTAATGAAAATAAAAATAAAAACGTATCATAGACTTTAATATAGCTTGACTTAATATACTTGCTGCAGGTTAAATTATAAAAATTATGTAAAACAATAACTTTAACTTACCTCTTTGTTTTAATATCAGAGGTGGCAAGTTACACTTTTAGAATGGTTAAAGCCATTCATTTTGGCGATCTGGTGACAGAAAGCTTCGTATAAATGTTAGCCTGTAGTAAAGCAATGTGTGATGTGTATTGGTCCTAGTATTTAATTATAATAAAAAAAATAACTTCTGGTAATGGCCACCAGGTGCACTGTATGACTAGTTCAGTTCCTGTCCACCAGGTTACTGGCCGAGTCAGTTTGTACTGTGACGGGTAGTTGTGCGCCTTTGTTGTTCTTTTGTTCTCACTGCCTAACAGTCAATGTTAATTAAAAGGAAAGTATATTCGTTTTATAGGCCCCTACAATTTTTAAAACAATATTGTATTTTGTAATTTGGTGCTAAAAATAATGATTTGTATGTCATACTATAGAAATAGTAATATAACATCAACTGTAACGTTATTTACAACAGTTTTCGTTCACAGATTAACATGTATTATCTTTATAAACGATGTAGTTTGTTACAAATCTGAAGATTTTAGATTGCTCCATAATTTTTTGAATAATTTTGTAAGCTTTATTCAGTAATTCGTACCTGAATGCTGAGCTACAGCTCGTTATATAAATCTTTTTTTAATGCACTACCTACTTATTCGTTATCAAGTTAATACAGTATATCCAGCCAGCTTGCTTCGATAACACTTTCTGACATGGTAATATTCGGCCCTAAAATGTCTAAAAACGAATTTTTTTTTCTCACAGGACTTGTCACTGTGACATTCTCCCTGAATTTGTATTTATCTAGATATATTGCAGAATTAATTGTAATCCTAAAAATATTAAGTATAGTAATTACTTATAGTAATAATAACTTTGACACCTTTGTTTTTAACAGATTTTGTTATTTTAACAGATCCTACAGCAACTTTAGTACATAAGTAGGAAATGTAAGAATGAGCTGTAATTCAGCTTTCAGATAAGACACTGACTACAGCTTCCAAATTTGTATTAAAACATTATGACTGCCAGCTGCCTAAAGCAAATTGTCTGATTGGTGTCAACTTTTATAAAGTTATTTCAAGTAACTATGGGAATGAGAACGTTTATAAATGAGGTTACAGTTTTTGTTTTATTTATAATTATATTTTACGGCAGTCGAATTATTTTAACAATGGTTAATTTTTCCAATACAGTACCCGATAGGTGATGTGCAAGAAACGTATCATTATTTGCAAGGTGCAAGTGTGTATTAAGAAACTGTATTAATATAATCCTACTGACAAACCTTTTTTAAATTCATGATCTCGATAATGTGGTGATTCTACAAAAAGTCACTAAACACAAAATTTCAAGTGTATTTCAATTTATATAAATAGTGAAATTTTAAAAGGAATTATTTGATTTCAATTCGTATCTATATAAATCCAACAATCCTTTTAATGCCAGGTATGAATGTTGTTTTTTTGTGTGTTTAGAAATGTCGGAATTTAATAAGAATAACAGCTCATTCTTGACATCTGAATATTAATCTAACTAATTGTTGGTGAGTATATCTTGAAATATAATATACTTCGTATCCGCTAGCCCTAAAATCCCCTAAAGACTTATTTGAGGGATTTTGTTCTCTTAGAACTTATTCTTTCCTGTTGTGTTTGAATATTTGTTATTAAATATGTAATACTGAATAAGGGAATGTTTTCTGGCAACACTCACACTGTTACCTCTACTTTCGGTGTCTACTGAGTTTACAACGTTGATGAATTCATGACGAGCTTCTGTGATATATGAAAGAGCTGAGGACAATGTAATTGTTAGCTACTGTTATAATGTTCGTAATAATTTAAACAAACATGAGTATTTTTTTATAATATTAGTAAGGAATACAAGAAATGGAAGGTAGTTCAAAATTTAAAAAGGATTTCAGACTTTAATTAAAATCTACATTATGGCTTAGATCGATCATTCCCTTTCAGGCTATCAATGAAAGGTTAGTTGTGTTGTATTCACAATCTAGATCGTTTTCATAACACCTACAAGCAGTTTGGTACATTTTAATTTACAGAGGAGGTGCCACAATGTTTTCTTTTAGGGAATCTGAATGGGGTTTAGGAATATCTAAAAATTCCAGCTTTAAAGGTTTAAAAATATTAATAATATTTTTCACTTAATAAAGACACAAACATGTAGATAATATCATTCTCAATGTACTATATACAAAAGTTACTATCTAAATGTTACAAAAATGTAATACTTTCATAAAACAAATATCAGTTGTGTTTTAACAGAATTATGCTTCTTTGAACTATGTATGTATATATTTTTTTGATCGGGAAGGCAAGCTCAATATTTTCGACGGAAATATAATACGCACGACCCAAAAGTGTTCATGTACGTGCAAAGCCTCGGGCAAATATTTATTTATATAATAAAAACATATTTGAACACAACACAAAAGAACAAGTCACACAAGAACAAATATACGTGAAATAAGCCTTCTTTGAAGGTTTGTAGGGCCGAATAATACCAGGTCAGGTGCTGCTATACTGCAGAACTCGCCATTATTTAGGCACTGCATCAAAATGAAAAATGTAACAATGAGCTGGATCTCAGCACTAAGGTAAGAATGACTGACTGCAGCTTTCAAATAATATTTTTTTTAAATTTACTAAGGTTCTATACATTTTAATTTATTTTAAAGGTAAAACTAGTAAATCTTGGGATGGGAACATATTTAAAAAAGGGTACAGTTCTGTTAAGTTTATAATCATTCGGTATGAGAAACTATTCTCCTTAGAGTTAAATATTGTCAATACTGTTGCATCTTAAAAACTGAATCAAGACTTTGTCTTTTTATTTTAAATTTTGCCAAAAATTATTTCGTATTGGAGAAGAGAGAACAACAACAGTGCATCTTAACAATGTCTGTGTAAACTAACACATCCAGTAACCTGATGGACAGGAACTTAACTACCATTAGTGTGCGCTTAGGGGCAATTGCCAGAAGTTATTATTTTATTAAACAATATTAGTACTGGTACATATCACGAGTTCAGTTGTCAGAGAGAACAGTGATTGTCTTTGGTTAATCGTGATTGTGATCGTATTTCGTGTTACTGATACCATACCGTGATTTCTTAACCCTGAGTATTGGGAAAGTCTGAGACAGCGTCAGATACCAGAAGCTTCTTCAATTGGAGGAAGATGGATTGGAGCTAAAATTAACATTCAAATTAATATGAGTAGTTACAGGTCATTGTCAAAGAAATATTAGACTGTCCACAATTTTGGATGATTATGTTAGTATGATACTTTACAACCATATTATCCTTCAATATGAATATGGTAAGACAGAAATGCAATTTTACTTGCCGTAAGTTATTAATTTGAATCTTTATATAACACATAGTGCTGTAGCCCATTGTAAGGCTTGTTGTCAGACAGTTCTGATTGATGTACTATTTCTTCATGTCTGATAGTTTCTTATATAGTTCGATCACTCACTTCCTATTAAAATCTTCTTTGCATGTCTTACAATAATATATTGAAACCGTTTTACTGATGAGTATACTCTCCAATCGCTGAATCATAACATGCAAAATATAAAGTTTTAAGTCGCTATCATTTTCTTTGTCTTCTTTAGGAATTGTGATTTTGACGGATCCCATCTAGGTTCTCGATTAGGAAACACGAGATTATACCATTTGGAAGTGTAACCAACCAAAGGTTTGTTTAATTATCTCATCAATATGGATAATTGTCTCGATGAAACTTATTTCTAACTCGTCGTTTTGCTCCTGGTGCTCAATTACATCTATAGGTTTTAAATGATGGTGTGTATTAATTAATACGTAGTTTAAGTTGGTTTATCCTGTTGTAACTGGGGAGTTAATGAATTATACGAGATTAACTCGCCCATTTAGTGCAATACATAGAAACTGACGAATTTGTAACATTTCATAGTAATTTTATCTGCTTTAATGTGACGCGAAAGCCACTATGGATACTATTATGTTCTTATATTATATATGAAATTCAAACAGTACAAAAAATTTCTTGTAGTTCATCACGTACTTGTAATTGTGGAATTTTCATTATTCGTATAAGTGACAACATGGTGTAAAATATCCATTCGTGATCTCCTCTATGAAATGGAATGCTCCAAAGTGCATGTATGTGTTGTTAAAACGATTTAGATAGTGTACAATAACATAACTAAATTTCCATTGATCGCCTTAAAGCGGATAATCGGTCTAAGCCATGTTCTGGATTTTAATTCAGTTCTGTATTCCATTAAATTTCTGAATACCTTCTCTTGTACTTGTATTCCTGTTGTACCCGGTCATCAACAGTTTTTTGTTCATGGTTCAGTAGATATTAAAAATTGCATGACCGTAATAGCCAAATAAAACTGGCATTAGAAAATGTACAATTGTTGTTTTCCTTGAGGAAATTAAATTCCGACATTTCTAAACATAAAAATAAACAACCTTCATACCCGGCATTATAAGGATTGTTGGATTTATATAGATACAAGTTGAAATCAAATATTTCCTGTTAAAATTTCACTATTCATATAAACTTAAATACACATCAAATTTTGTGTTTAGTGACCTTTCGTAGAATCACCACATTATCGAGATCATGAATTAAAAAAAAGTTTGTCAGTAGGATTGTATTAGTACAGTTTTTAATGGGTTAGGTTTGGTGTATCATCCTTGTAGCTATTTACGATAATTACACCACGTTTAAATTAAAATTTCATATTTATTAGTAAAAAACTAAGTTATGGTCATAATTTGGAATTTTCGTCTAACCTATGATGGCCCTCAACGTAAGTTATACCTGGAGTTGTTGTGTACCTCATGCGTGTTACTTTTTGTATAGTTAAGCATATTTAAAGTTTTCTTTATACATGAATTTTAATGGAATTCACAATGTGCTTTCTTATTGGAGCAAATTAAGTAAATTTAGACATTTCCAGCATTACAATATTAAATTCAAAGATACGGTATCTTATCGAAATGTATCTGTTTCTCCATATTTAAACTATAAATCTAATATTCCAGAAAATCTTATAATGGTACTGTGATGAGCTGCGATTCAACATTTGTATATAAATGACTGAATGCAGCTTCCAAAATAATCGTGAAAAGAAATGTTGAACGTAACCTCCGGGTTCAAAGTAAGTTAAGAAATGAATATATATATAAACGTTCTACAATTTAATTTGCGGATGAGATCTTATTAAATATGTTTCATTTTCTTGTTCTCTCTTACTTTATTTTCGACTATACACAGTATATAATTGTAAAGATAAAAAGTGTTATGTTTTGCCTATTTTTTTATTTAAAAATTGTTTAAACTTATAATTTAAATACTAATATGTTATCCCTTTATTAAAAATAAACAACTACTACGGCGCTATCTACCCTTGTAACAGGTAACTAACTCGGCCTACCACCTGGTGGACAAGAACTGAACTAACTAGCAATACTGTTGAATGTGGATCTATCCCCTTCGACCCATTAGCCATTCTTATATTTAAAGCAATTTACGAGGTTTTGGGTAATTTAAATTAAAATATTCACAGTACTTAGTCATATTTGATAATAATGTAATGCTCAAAACTATAATGCAACGTGAGCAAATATCTATGAATAAAATGAACCTAAAATGTGGCACATTTAAAGTTTTATATAACATGAGGTGGTATTTCATTAACTAATACTCTGTAAATTTTGTTTTTCTCGACTGTCTGAAACAGATACAGTAGTACAAATATCTTGTTGACAGATACTTTGTTTTGTGCACCAGTGCACCTCTAAATTCAAAAATTCATAAATGTGCGAAACATAACAATGAGCTGCGTTCTCTACATCTTCTAAAATGAATTAAAAACAGCTCCAGCAGCTATCAAGTATAAGTCAAAATTTATAGTAAATGTTAACTTTTATAAAGATACTATATCTAGTTCTGAGAATGAGAACGTTTAAAAAAGGTTACATATGTAAATAAAAAATATTTACATGTATATTTTACAACACTATAATTATTCTGAAAATCAGTAATTTTTTTTAAAATACAATATCATATTAAAGATTGTATCAAACTTTTTCATTTATATTTTTAATACCGATAATTGTTTCTTAATGACAACCAGAGAACAACAACAGCGCACCTACCAGTCTCAAAACCAACTCAGCCAGTAACCTGGTGCACAAGAACTGAACTAACATTAATGTTGGCCTGTTAGCCAATGGCAGAAGTTATTTATTTATTAAAACTTAATATTAGGACCAGGACTACATTTGTCAGTAAAATAAAATGTTATTTACAATATAAAACATTTAGCCAACGATATTCAAAAATTACAATTAGTTTACTTTCTTTACATACATTAATTGCATTTTAAATAACTCATGATTTTATAAGTAAACTACGTACATTATTTTATACACGTTTGTACAGACCTGAGTGTTTTCACATATCCAAGTGACTGATCATGAATTTATTACCATAGTGTTCAGTGAACTTCCAAAAGAAAAGGTAACTTGTGAGTGTTAACTGAAAAACTTCCTTCATTTATTATTATTAACATAAGTTTAAAAATAACTAAACATTTGAGTTAAAATTAGTATTTGTATATACAATTTGAGATATTTTATTTAATTACTTTACATATGATATTTTACCAATAATTTTTGTCTTTACCTAATTATGGTTAAACATGCTTTTCAGTGTTATAGTGTGTTAGTACTAGATTGCCAGTACGATGTAAATAGGCGAACAAGAAGATAAATTAACCACCATGTATACCAATATCATCACAAAGTACCAATAAAGACGTCGAAGATGATGTAGATGGTATTTGTAAGGAACAACCAGAAGCGGTTCAAGAGGAATGTGTAACCGAGGTACAGGTTGCCTGTACGATGTAAATAGGCGAACAAGAAGATAAATTAACCACCATGTATATCGATATCATCACAAAGTACCAATAAAGACGACGAAGATGATGTCATTCAACCGAGCGCTGAGACTATTGAGGATGACTGACTGTTCCTACAACTCTGACAATATAAGTAATTACGTAGCGCAATGTGAGCCTACTACTCATTTTGTTTTGGATCCGGATACACGGCTTACATATTCAGTTATGTATAATACGTAAAATAAATTTTTCAGTTTGACTATGTTCATGTGTGTTTTATAGTTGTGTAAAATAACTACGTTTGGTGCGTTCAAACTTATATAATAAAAAAATATATGTTTTTGTTTTATGTCTTACTAATTATTTATTCTAATACGTAGCGCAAAGCCATATAACATTTGTAGTTGTAAAATTAGTTCTCTCCATAAAATTAATTAATAATGAATAAAGTTTTGCAATGATTCGTTAGTCCAATAACATTGTAAAATAAAAATATTATTTTATTATAGTAAAAAAGAATTTTATTAATAATGTGAGAATAACTTTTAATTTTTAAATTTTTTTTCTTATCATACAAAATTATATACTTTTAACTATCTCAAAATAAATTATAGTAACGAGGCTAACAGATTTAATGATAAAGTTTGAATACATTACGATAGTAACTAATTCCTTGTTTCAGTAACTTATTGTATTTCAATAATGTTCTATAAACAACAGCCACTGGATAATGTTGCTCAAAGAATGTTGCGCAATGACGGAAACCTGCTGTCGCCTAGCAGAATAACGTATTAACGCATTGTCACTAAACAACGATAATCTCCAACTCTCCTCTCTACTGATCATACAAATAAGCTGTATATCAGCATTCACGTGGGAATGACTGACTACAGCTTCCAAATAAAATAGTAACACTAAAATTAATTGTTGTTTGTGTAAAATTAAGTTAATTGTGTGAAATTTAATAATGTAATATTTTAAAAAGATATTACTCTTAAATATGGAAACGGGAATGTTTAAAGATAACGTAACATTCTTTTTCCTACATATTCATATTGTACAACAAACAAATTAATCTTAAAAATGCTCAATTTTTATGTAATGTTTTCTTAAATATTGTATCATTCTTTAAATTTTAATTTTAAAATACGCATTTATCGTATGTACTGAAAAAGGCAAAACAATAACAGCGCAAACAAGCAACGTTAGTGTAACCTAACTTAATTTAATTTACTCCGTCTTGGCCTTTTTTCTCAACAGATATGCTTTAAATAATATATTTATAGATTATTGTTACAGAAAACTATCCAGGCCTGATTTGACATGTCTGAGAGTCGGGCCGTCAAATTCATTGAAGCGGGATGGGCTATGGATATACAACAAAGTTTAACAATTTATTTTACTGTATCACGAATATACAACAAATTTAATTTAATACCAATCTATAAGCCACTAATATGCAAAATAAATGTATCAATAGATGTTACACAGTTAGGGTCTTTTTGAGATCATCATCCAAAATAAAGAGATACGTAGATTAATTCACTGAAGGAAAAATAATAAAGAAGAACTTTGCAGACATTGTATATAGATCGAGCTGGGAATAACGTGTCAGTCAAATGTAAAAATTAAGAAGCGGGAAACAATTTAGTCGATTCTCAAGCTCAATATAATGTATTTGTACCATCTTTTAGAAAGTACTTCGTAAGGATTACATATTTTAACTTATCATTTACTTGCAAATAATGCGTTTGTTATTATTTCAAATTATGTATATTTTTTGTGTATTTGATATATATATATAAACGTTGTGTTCTATAGTGTAAAATAAAGAAAGTTTAAAGAATACTAATCTCAAACCAAATATTATTTATGAGACACAATATTTCCTTACTTTAGTCGAGTAAATACAGTTTTTAGAAACATTTTAGTATTAAACTGTTACATAATACATTAAACGCATCATTGCGTAATTTTAGCATGTAAACTGTAATTTTATATCTATAGGTAGGTACATTGAATAAAAACGCATTTTGATCAACATATAATTTTGTATATGTCCTACTCTTAGATTTTGGTAGAATTGTCTACCTTTGTTAGGCAACAGCGTATGAAATGAAGAGTTTTAATAGGCTATATTACAGTCGAACATTTGGCTAACATTTGGCTGCCACCTAAAATATATAAAAATAAGAATGATTCAAAATCATTGTGCTTTATAATAATAAATATTTTTTAATCTATGAGTAATAATTTGCTTTTAAAATAAAGAAGAATTGGCAACAAAGCAACGTAATTTTACCTGCTAATTTTTATTGTATGCAATATAAAAACGGGCAATCGTTCTAAGCCATAATGTTGGTTTTATTTAAGGTCTGTATTGCATTGTATTGTATTAATTTTCTGAGCACTAACTATTTCTGATTTATAAAAAAACGTTATATGAAAATTATAACAGCTTCTTTATTTTAATTTTAAATGCCATTAATTGTTTCGTACTAAAAAGAGAGAACGTCATCAACGCATTCTAACATAACCAGTCTAAAACCAACTCAGCCAGTAACCTGGTGGACTAGAACTGAACTAGCAATACTGTTCGCCTACCACGGCTTGAATTTACTACATGCCATAGACAAAATATATACAACATTAATTTGTGAATACAGAATACTTGTAAAAATTTAGTCTATCTCCAATACTTATGTTAATACAATATATTTCTGCCATCCAGAAAATACACTGTAGGAGTCATGTATAAAACATGACATTGTCAGATGGTAAAACCCTCGGGTGTTTCGAGAATTCCTCTCTCACATTCTGTAAGGTTACGTTTAACTTAGATAAACTATCCGCGTAACTGAAGGTAAACTATGTTTTAATTAATGTATATGTTATATATATATATATATAGTATATATATATATATATATATATATATATATATATATATATATATATATACAGGGCTTGTCGGGAAAGTAATACGACTTAATCGATTAAAAAATATTTATTGAGAAAATCGTTACAATTCTTTAAAGGCTTTCAAAATAGGCTCCTTCTACGTCGATGCAGCGCTGCCAGCGCGATTTCCAAGCATTGAAGGCGTCATGGAAGGCATTCGCCGGAACAGCCTTGAGAGCCGCGTTGCAAGCTGCTTGGATCCACTCTGTCGTCTCAAAATGCTTGCTTTTTCAGGCGAGGAAACAAAAAAAAAGGTATGGGGGCCACAGCTGGGCTGTAGGGTGGCTATGGAAGAGTTGGGATGCTGGCCTTGATCAGGTAGCTGTTCACAAGAAAGGTGGTGTGAGCTGCAATTTCTGGTCGCCAGTAAGCACTTTTGGGACCATCTTCGCACACACTTTGCACATGTTCAAATGCTCCGTCACAATTTAATGAACCACAGATTTCGGTAAATGTAACATCTGGGCAATTAAACTAATACTTAGTCGACGGTCTGAGTTCAAAACGTTGCGCACACGAGTCACATTGACGGTGTTTGTCGAAGTCGAATGTCTTCCAGCACGGTCTTCATCAGCGACCTCTTCCCGGCCCTCCAAAAAGGCCTGGTGCCACCGAAAACACACCACTTCTTCCTAAAACAACATCTGGGTAAGCCTGCTTGATTATATCGAATGTCTTTGTCGCAGATTTACCGAGTTTCACACTGAATCTAATCGTGTACCTCTTCTCTAACGAACGCTGCATTTTCGGCTTGCACCACTTACAGAAACACTTCCTAAAACAACATCTGGGTAAGCCTGCTTGATTATATCGAATGTCTTTGTCGCAGATTTACCGAGTTTCACACTGAATCTAATCGTGTACCTCTTCTCTAACGAACGCTGCATTTTCGGCTTGCACCACTTACAGAAACACTTCCTAAAACAACATCTGGGTAAGCCTGCTTGACTATATCGAATGTCTTTGTCGCAGATTTACCGAGTTTCACACTGAATCTAATCGTGTACCTCTTCTCTAACGAACGCTGCATTTTCGGCTTGCACCACTTACAGAAACACGTCACGTGAAAATGCCTGTCCTGACTTTTCAGGTGCTCGGAGACAACTGACCAGCCGCTTGTTCTTTAGCTAGAAACGCCCTCTACCGAATCCAGTCGGTGCGCGCACGCTCCGAAATACAGTCTCGGCGAAAGAAAATTAGTCCTATTACTTTCCTAATATATTTTTAAATGTATTAAATATATATATATATACACACACACACACACACACACATATATATTTTACAAACTCACAAATCAATGATGTCTATGTTTTGTTTACGGCATGTAATAAATTCACCCCGTGAGAATGAGTGACTATGTAGAAATTGCGTAGAAAGTTGATGTGTCAGATGAATGTCAGACTCCTTTCAAATGTATACACTACTACAGTTCACATAATAGTAAGTCTAAAACGCGTCCCTAGTGTACTCAATAACATAATATTATCAATATAAAAGTCAAAGGTCAAATTGTAAGATATAATTCTCATGTGCGTATTACTAAGTATCTCGTCAAATTTATCAAGCTTACAATAAATTTAGTTACAGAAAATTACCTTACATTAGGAACTAATAATACGTCTTCACCATTAAATGAAAGCGGTACTTGAGGGAAAAGCAATAGTTTCGGTATAAGGAAAACTCAATCTGTATTAAGCCTAAATAAAAACAAGGGACAGTGCGTAAGCTACATAAGTAATACCTATAAATAAAAAAACTTAAGTTCAAATCGCAGTAGTGATTATAGTCCTAATATAATAAAAAGTCGTTCCATGAGATTCACAACACCCTAAAAGCAAATCCGCGGAAAAAGAGGTTAGATATGCTAAATGAGTTAAACTTATTCCAATAGAATGCTAGGTTACTCTAACCAGTTTTACGGTATTTTACTAACTACATTATTTTGGTATTAGGTTATTACAAACTAACGGTATATCCCATCACTCGTACGAGCTGTATGTCAGCATTCAGGTAAGAACGACTGAGTACAGCTTCAAAATAAATAAACCCCTGAGAGAAGACACATCTATATACTTTGAATAGGTTTTTATTTATATAGATAGTAGAAGTAAATCTAGGGAACGGAAGCTTTGTAGAGGGATGCTAGATTTTGAGGTAGTACTAACAATTATAATACTGCTAAACAACTTTACCTTTCCTTCATGTAGGATAAATGTGTAAGTAAAATTGTTGATAAAAATAGCATTGTTACATTTATATTTAGAAACGTTTAATACGACGTTTAGCTGAAATATTTACCTCCAATATCGTAGAAGACATTGTACTTTTATTATCTTGGATGGGGCTACGTCATTGTGACAGAAAGGTGTTAGATAATTTCTTATGATCGTTCGTAACCTGTCCTCAAGCATTGTGTAACGGTCCTAATATTATGTGTTCACAATAGAATAACTTCTGCCAATAGCCACCAGGCGGACAGTACGGTTCCTGTCCAACAGGTTACTGGCTGAGTTAGTTTGTACTACAGCCGTTAGGTGCCGCGTTGTTGCTCTATTTTTCTGAGTACTAAATCATTATTGGTATCAAAAGTAAAAGTAAAAAGTTTTTTATAACTGACAGTTTCAAATGAAAAAACAGGAAAGAGCTCATGATTCTTCAAATTAATTCCAAAAGAGAGATTACCAACATTTAGAGATGTTGGACTAAAAATGTCACCAATGTTTGGCAGTACTTACTTATGTGAAAGTGTATTCTCATCCATGAAGTTTATAAAAAACCAATATAGAAGCAAGCTTTCTGATGCGTCTCTACTTCATCTCGTGGGGTTGGCTACAAAACACAACAGAGGTGGATATTCGTTCTTTGGTGGTAGAAGCTGAACGGCCACAACAATCACACTGAAAAGTAATATATATCTTGATTCCAGTTGAAATATAAATATTGATTGGAGAATTATTTTATTGGAATATTTTTCAAATGTGTGAAATGAACCCTTGGAACAATAAAAATAATATTATACAAGTTGTTTTATTTATACCTTTATATAATCTCTTAAAGCTGTTTTTGATTTGGAGTATTACAATAAGGCCCTCAATTAAGTTCAAGATTCCATTTTTGGCCCTCTGTAAATAGGATGCTCATGACGTAAATAGTCCAATAAAGAGCGATATGTAATCATAAGCTGTATCTCAACATTCAGGTAAGAATGAATGACTACAGCTTCCAAAATTTATAAATCTTCAATTCGAACGACAAAAATCTCAATTATGTTGTAAATGTTACCTTTTATATAAATTCTACAAGTAATTCTGAGGATGGGAATGGTAAGAAATAAGGTTGAAGCTTTAGTCTTATTTGTCCTAATATATTATGACATTCAAATTAATTTTAAGTTACTAATTTTTAAATAAGGTATACGGCTAAAAATTTATAAAACTGTTATAGTTATATTTAAAATACCAATAATTGTTTCGTACCAATAACCAGTGAACAACATCAGCGCACCTACCCGTTACATTCCAATCTAACTCAGCCTGTAACCTGGTGGACAAGTACTGAACTAGCAATACTTTTGGTCTGGTAGCCAATGGCAGAAGTTATTCATTTATTAAAACAATATTAGGAGCAATACCCATTGTGAATTCAGTTGTCAGTGATTTCATTGTTGCAAAGGACTTGTTCGAGTGCCTGGAATATTATCAAGAAGTTGAAAGGTAAAAATTACTATGCCAACAACGAAACATTTATAAACAACAAAAGGAAAGCATTTATAAACCACATGGGACCTGATCATGTACCTCATGTTAATGAATTGAATAAAAAACATTTATACTATTACAGGCCTATAATAACCACTCAAAATGATTTTACTATAAAATAATTAATTTTAGCTATTGGTAATAAATACCACTCCTAATCTTTCATGGGGTATCATATTAAATGTTTATTCACCACTGGCATTGTTCCTGGAAGCTTTTTATAATATTTAAAAAGGAAGTATGGACATCTCAATGAAATGAAATGACATTGTATAGACAATGAAATAGACTGCATTCACACAGCATCCTATTTAATTAAAAAAATATTTTGGTTAGTTCACAACAACATATTAAAAATTAATAGTTCCAACTTTTCTGTGTAAATGATATATATTGGCTATATTATGACAGGTCTAGCCTTTCATTATATTATCTTGTGTTTGAAGTACATAGGTATGACTACAGTTTCCCTAATTTAAATTGTGCACTAAATAATATGTTTTAACGCATAGAGCCTGTAATTGAATATGAGGGGTTTCAAAAAAGAATAAAGTGTATTCCCGTGGAAATTGACCATTCCTGTGTAATCATGAAGGAATAAGATGTGTATAGTCTATAAATTAGATGTGTTAAATCCATCTTTAATTAATACACCATGTTCAAATACTCGAATATAATTAAATATGATTTTGTACTCAACAAATATTTTATTTTATAAAATTCATAATAAAGCATAATTTAATTTTGGATAAAACGCGGTATAAAAGAAGAATTTTTGTTTGGTCCAAACTGTTATCATCGCAAGTTCTCCATCATTATTTTAATTAAAGCGCATAATAGAAGTGCAAGAATTGAGTCTCAGAATTCAGCTTCTAATATAATTTTAATAGCTGTTACTTGCAATGGAAGAAGTTGAAGATTTTAGTAGCCTCCTATATATATATATATAGGAGTTTGCTATATAGATATTACTATTAAATTGAGGAACGGGAGTAATTTAAATTAGGTTACAGTTCTGTTGTTTTTATATTTTTATTGTACAAAACAACAATCCTACCAAAGTTAAATATTTTAATACAATGCTACCAGTAAAAATATTGTTTTTGTACTGAGAAAAAGAAAACTAAAACGACGCAGCTACCTGAGTCAGTTCAACCTAACTCACCAGTAACCTGGTAGACAGGAACTTAACTAGCAATACAATTCACCTAGCGGCCATTGGCAGAAGTAATCCTTTAATCAAATATAACATTAGGACCAGTGCACATCACACATTACTTAACTACTGGCTGACGATTATATAACACTTTCTGACTACTACGCCACTATGATAACTTAGTACGTATGTAGCTTTAACGGTCAACATTCAACAAACATTACTTGACATCCTGGAAATTGATAAACATTGGATAAACGTTTGAATCAAGTAAGTATTTAAATAATGTGTATATAAACTTGTTTTATTCGTAACTTTTTCCCCATATTTTTATTATTATATGTAAATGGGATACATTAATCGTGATATTATGTAGAGATGTTTTCAGTGATGTACCAAATAAACTAAATTTAAATAAATTACCTATAATAAAAATTAAGAATAGGTTCAAGTTGTGTATATTTACTTTCCGCTCCAATAATTTAGTTGACGATCTTAATGACTGGAATATTTTAAGTTTTTATTCTTAGACATTCCAGCGAATTAGACGACACCTTCCAACCTAAGTGAATCATACAAGGGGTGTGGTACTGTTCTCACATAGCGTAAAACTCATATATTGTAACATAACAAACTTTGTGGTTCTACAGTTGACTATCACTATGGTTTCATATGTGTCGTGCACTTCATTTATGGAGTCAGTTGCTTGTGTTGTGGGGGGGGGGTGTTAAAAGCAAACTGGTTTTTATACATTGACGTTGTACACGGCTTTGAATTCTCCCAGAGCTTTTGCTCAAAGAAGATGTGCTCTTATTTAATTTTTAAAGGAAATTAAGGTAATTAATTATCCAATATATCAAACAGCTGAAAAGGAAATACAGTTGACTAATAGGTTAGGTTTGGAAAATTATGTCGATATATCAGTGATGACAGTTCTAGATCATGTGCCTGAAACACTGTAATTAAGATAGAAGAAAACAAAAGCAATAAAAGTAATGAAACAGATAGAACCAACAATGAGGAACTGTGTGAAGCATTTAAGATAGACATTGCACCTGATTCCAATGTTAATGAATTTTACAGAAATGAATGTTATAATTAGAGGCTTATAACTCCTAGAAAACTATTTTGCAACAAACTAGGTTAAAAGAAATAAATCGTACCACAGCGTTATGCTTATTTTAATCTAGTTTATTATTATGTGTTATGTTATTAGTTATTTACTTGAAGAAGAGATCAGACTGCAGATCTTGAAATGTAGTGTTACTGAACAGAGCGTATCCATACTTTTAACACACACTGTATTATATAAAGGCAATTTGCTTGCCGTGGGAACCGTTTATTATAGCATAGCTTTCGTGTATTTTTATAGTCGTCTTTGTGCATTAATTTAAAGACAATTTCGCTCATCTCAATACTTTCATATATACCAGCGACTCGTCATGAATTCATCATCATAGTACTCAGTAGACTCCAAAAGTAGAGGTAACAGTGTGAGCGTTGCCAGCATGGCTTTCCTCATTTAGTATTATACATTTAGTAAAACATGTTGATACACACAAAAAACAAGTCCTATGGGAACAAAACAAATATTATTTTGGATGTTATCAGGGCCGAATATTATCATGTGTCTGACATGATCCTATCGAAGTAAGCCGATGGGATATCATTTAAGTTAACTGGATTACAAATAATTTACTAATGCAATAAAAAGCGATAAATGTAATGAGCTGTACCTCAGCATTCTAGTAAGAATGACTGCTTACAGCTTTCAAAATTAGTGTCATGAATGGAACAACAACTCTCTTCTTTCTTCAACTTTGAAACAAACGACAACGTTTATAAAGATAACATGAGTTAATCTGTGAACGAGAACAACTGCAAATAACGTTAAATTTGTTGTTCTATTACTATTAAAGATTTTTGAGATATTTATATTATAAATGCTTTAATATATATACATATTTAGTGCCATACATTGAGTTATTAGAAATGTTTGGGCTGGAGAGTCTGAGTCGGAGGAGACGGGTCCTGGCGCAGGTGTATCTCTGGGGCCTGGTACGGGGTCGGGTGGACGACGCGAACTGTTTGGGAGTCCTCAGTTATCGAGTGCCAAACTTCAACAGCAGGAACAAATGTTTGTTTCATTTGCCCTATTCACGCACTGCGACTCGTGCATTCTTTCCTCTGTTGAGGATGACGAGGTCTTATAATACAATACTCTTGGGTGGGTCCGACATTGACATTCACCATGACAGCTTGAATGTTTTCAAAAAAAAGATTAAGCCATTGTTGTCATGAGATCCGTAGGTCAACGTTCTCCATAGGTTTCTCCCCGGGCTGTTTTGTTCTCTATGTGGGTTGGTGTTTAGTTATTTATTTATTACTATTATATTATATTTATTGCATTGTTATTATATTATATTTATTGCATTGTTATTACATTATATTTATTACATTGTTATTATATTATATTTATTGCACTGTTATTATATTATATTTATTACATTGTTATTATAGTATATTTATGATATTACACTAGTTACTGTAAGAAAAGTAAAGTAAAGCCAAACGTGAAGAATTGTGCTATGGACTGAGCTATAACTCAAACCACTGATGTCTGTTTTGTAATTTTTCTTGAACTGCTATAATGTTATAAGGGTAAATCCTGTTTTATAGCATGTAAATAAAATAAAATAAAAATAAAATTACTATTGTACCACAAACACATTATTCTGCTGAGCCCTAAATTATAAAATATAATATTATGTAAAAAAATTGTATTTAGCGTTCTAATTTTTATTTTATTGAAGATGACTGTTTAGCACTGAGAACGAGAGTACAACAAAGGCGCACCTACCCGTCACAGTACAAACTGACTCAGCCTGTAACCTGGTGGAGAGGAACTGAACTACCCATACAGTGCCCCTGGTGGCCATTTGTAGAAGGTATTTTGTTATTGTAATGAGATATTAGGACCACTACACATCCCATATTGCTTTGCTATAGGCTAACAATTATACGAAGCTTTCTGTCACCAGATCGCCAAAATGGATAGCTTTAACCATTATAGTGTAACTTTCCACCTCTGAATTTAAAACAAAAGAACATTAGTTCTGCAGTTTAATGTAAGACATATATAGTACATTTTAATCAAATATAAGTGAATGAACTTTATAAAAAATCACCAGGAAACCAAAAAATGAAGAAAGAAGACATCAATCAGAACTGCCTGTAAAGCATTATAAAGGGCTACAGGACTTTGTGTTAAACATAACTTAACTTATAACTTAACTAATTAAACGCGGCAGAGAAAATTTAATTGCTTTGCTGCCATTTCTTATTTTGTAATAGAGGAAATTCATCATCCGTAGATTACAAATGATTATACTGTATAGCACAATGTTTTAAAAAACATGCGTATTTTTATATATTTTATTTGGCTGTAGTTGTCTATTAGTGACTTTGGTTAATGTTAAGTGTCAACAGTACTGGTAGTAGCGAAAACATGAAAGTAAAATACCTGTTGTTTGTCGATTATTTTTAAATTTCATGTTCAGCTTACAGAGACTTAACTAACTCACTAACTCACTTTGTTAATCTCGCCTTTTAATTCTAGCCATACCTATATATAGGACATAATTGTGTCGCTTCTTAAGCCAATCTTTTAAAATGTATATTTTTAATTGTCTATAACGACTTGGATTATAGATATTAATATTCCAGAATAGTATGAATAAAATTAACAATCAGACATCCAAGACGATATAAAGTATTATTGATTAGTAAGCTTCGTGTGTATATTCAGTAAAATTTATCACTAAATTTTTAACTATTAAATAGTATCTGGTTTGTCTAAAATAAAAATTACAGTTCTAACTAAGTTCAATCAAAATTGTAAGACATATGTATTATTAGTAAAATAAAATTCATAGAATAGATGTACAGATAGTTGCTGGAAAGGAAGTCTCGTATTGCAATTCGAGACAAACATCCTCCGGATGTAAGTAGATACGCACATCCGCCCAGACGCCGATGGTGAACAAACAGGAAATGCTTATTTGTAAAAACCGTGCGACAATGTAAGGGACAGCCATGCTGATATGGAAAATTGTTACTCACCAATTATGATGGAGAGATTTGGCAGAGGCGTGGTCAATGAGCTGGCGGGAGAAGAACATCAAAACTGAAGAACAAGGAGGAGAGGTGGAAGTGGAGGCCGGGAATTCGAAAAGTGAAGTTCGGGAGTGTTTGTGTTCGTGTGCGGAAAAATATCTCTAGGCGTAATAAGTGTGATGTGAAATAAAATGTAAGTAATTTTAAGAACTTAGTATATTTTAGGGTTCATTAATCATTTTCAATTCCATATCTATTTAAATGTTCACAATTTCGAAAATATAAATTCATGTAAATGTTTAGCTATTTTAAAGAAAGTTTCTCATGTTAGTCCATGAACTCATTATTATTGCAACACTACAAAATTACTAGTAAATGTTATAATGAATTAAATTCAAAATAAATTGTAATGAATAATTTAATATTAAATATGTCTTCAAAGTATTAAGACATTAAGTTTTGTGCTTAATATGTCGATTGACGCAATCAATTAATCAATTTAATGAAATGTTGTCACAAATAAATGTGTTGGTTCATTTGAGGGTATTTGTACTGCCAATCTAACCTATTATTAAATCCTCTCACAGCAACCCTTGCTCAAAATATGTCACAACCTTAATCTTAAACTAAACCAACCCTACAAAACCTTACATGGTGGAGGCGCTAAAACTCGATTGGCATTCAAATTCCTCACATGGGCAAGCACATAGTTTCATAGGCTAGGTATAAATTAGAACTAAATAATATTTATAAGAAAGTATTTAACTAAAATAGCCTACTTCAGTGACAAACCACTCATTTACCTAAAAGATAAATTAAATTCCCAAATAACTCAAAAATCTTTCAAACCCGTAATTAGAGTAACGCCAAGTAAACTAACTAGGTACGTCAATGGAAATGTATAATTAAATGGAAACCATACTACATGAAGATTTAATACCACTAGACACATACAGGACTTCCAAAAGTGACATAGTAAAAATATTAAATAAAAATGGAATACAATCTAGAGACACAGACACTGTAGCGGACCTCAGACCTATCCTAGCGGCACTTAAGAACTTAACACGTATAAGCGCAAGTCACCCTAATATTAAAACCATATTTAATAATTTAACTACACGAAAAACTCACCTAAGTGAAGAGGACAGGGAAAACTATAAGGATCTAGCTACAATCGAGGATTTTCTAGTGCAGAGAACAAATTTATACGACATAGTACATAACCCTGAGGCGGACATCAAGACACAAGCACCCCCAACCTTAGCACAACATTACGAGCCACTCACACTACCTGACAGACCTAACACAGCAACCATGGGGGAAAACATACCGCTAATATCAGCTGGGACTTACACAGGTCTCCAGAGCGAAAATCCACAAGATTTTTTAGACAAATTCTTAGTTGCAGCAGCTTCAAACAGATGGACAGATAACACTAAAGTTAATTTATTCCCAGCGCATTTATCAGGCACAGCACTAACTTGGCTTTCACTCCATTAGCACAAACCCAGAGTCTACAAATGATTTTAGAACACAAAATACAGAGAGAGAACGAGCCAACACTAACCTATTTTTTAGATATATTAACAACATGCCGAAGATATGACCCTACAATACAGGACAAGCAAATTATACATTTCATCATACAGGGACTAAAACCAGAAATCTGTGAACGAGTTATAGGCCTGAAAAACGACACCTTAAGTGATCTAGAGACTAATTTAAAAATTACAGAACAGCTAGTTCTAACACAAATGAAAAACAAAGAAAGATACAATAGGGTTGCAGCAAACAGACCCTATAGTACACCCTTATATGAACAAAACATCATCCATAAACTACAAACAGAAGTTAACACCCTAACCAATTTAGTAGCTACCCTAACTACAAACCAAATTTCAAATCATAACCACAGGTACGAAAGGTCTCCATCCCCGTATGAAAACTCAAAATATAAGCCAAGATATAATAGAACACCTAGTCCTCCCCAGAATAGACATATGGAAAGCCCAAACTACCCCAAACAAACCCAAAGGCCACCTATGATTAAACACGTTACTTTCAGTGATAGGAGAAGACAAAACCATTCCCAAATACAAACCTGCTAGACAAAATAGGTATTGCACTATTTGCCGTAAAGACAACCATAATAATGAACAATGTTGGTTCAAGCAACGTTCATTAACTTCTCAACCCCAAAGTAACCGCTTGGCACCTAAAACCAACAATACACAAGAGCTGTTCTGCAGGTACTGCAAGCGAACAAACCACAATATCGAATCATGTTACAAGTCTAATTATTATAAACAAAATCAACAAAAAAAACGGGAAATAGGGGGAGGTTATACTAACCCTTACCGAACTTCCCCCTTACTAAAAGCGAAAACAAATAACACTACAGATTTTAACCAAAGGAATCGACAAACTTACAAATGTATAAGGTCTATGACATTTACTCCAACTAACCCCAAAGTAATACCACTATCAACCCCTGGAAAGACCAGTTCAGAAGTGATATTTAAAACCATAGATTATAATCAAGAATTCCCACCCTTAAAGAAGATGGAAGAAAATTGAACAACCTATTATGCAAAAGCCTATACACACCATAAAACTTCAATCTGTGTTCAATCCAACCCCAACCCTAAGCGAACCAAACCCCTCGGGGACAACAAATATAAATAAACCCAGCTTTACAAGAAACCTTGCAGTCTCAGAAAATTTCACACGACAGATAAAACCTAGTGTATTAAAGGGGGTAGCGCACGTAAAACAGGACCCAGATTGTAGTATGGGGGAGGTAAACACACATACTGGATTGGAAGAAACCATTGAGATAGACACTATACAGATTTTAAATCACATAGAGCAACAGAAGAAACAGAATATGATAGATTGTACTAACTTGCAAGAAATAACGCAAGACAGGATACACAGACCGAGGAAAAATAAAACATTATTATTAGAGGATATTTATGAACTCATATTTAATTGCGAAAATAAAACCAAGAAGAAGATACCTGTCCTAACAATAGACGTAGCCTTGACCACAAACCCTCGACATCCAGTACCCTGCATTATAGATAGAGGATGTAACATAAACATTATTAGAGCAGACCTAGTTTGTGAAACAAAATTAAATACTAGCAACATACCCTCGTTGATATCGGCTAACGGTATACCATTAACAGTTTTGGGTTCAACAAAGATCGCCATAAAAATTGGCAAAGTAATACTTGAAGACACGTTTTATGTGACACCTGATCTAAACAGCCCTATATTGGTAGGAAACATATTCCTATTTCAGAACTGCGTGGAGTTAAACGATAAAAATAAAACAATAAAAATTACCAAATATCAGATTGAACATATAATACCTATGAATGAACAGTGGCAGTTAGACATCAAGAATTTTAAAAACACACAGGAATTAGAAGTACAGCAAGTAATAGAGGTAACAGCCCCACAAGACATAATTATAGCACCACATCAGCACATTAGGATTAGCTCTTTAAAAGGTATAGAGTCTCGAACAGCCATCGAAACAGATAGGAATCTAAGAATAAAAAAGAAATGTCATGCATATCTTACAGAAGGGGAAGATGGTACAGATACAATTGTAAATATTTATAACGCATCAAATTTCCCAAAAAGGATACCCGCACTACTACGATAGGACATATACATTACCCAACTCTCGAAGCACAGCCTACCCTGGAACACCATACCACTACAACTGACACAGGAAAAACAATATTGACAGATAAGGACGGCATAGTATTTGATATCTCACCACATTTAACCCTCCAAGAACACAAACAAGTCCTTGACGTTTTACAAAAATACAGACACATATTTACAACAAAGGTAATCGATTTAACTCCTGCAAACATACCTCCTGTTCAACTCGAATTAAAACCAAATACGAAACCTGTAAACTCACCACCGTATAGGCAGAGTAAAACAGAAAGGGAAAAATTAAACAAATTATTGGACGATTTAGTACAAGCAAAAATATTAGAGGAATGTCAGGATTACACAGAATATGCAAGCCCAGTATTTTTAGTGAAAAATAAAGATGGAAGCGACAGAATGGTAGCTGATCTCAGGAAGGTTAATGCACAGTTGAAAACAGATGCCCACCCCATTCCTTCAGTAAACCTGGTTTTAAGCTCTTTGAACAAAGCGCACACATTTACAAAATTAGACCTTAAAAATGCATTTTATTCCATGGAGGTTAGGAAAGAAGATAGGCACATCCTAGCCATAAAAACACCTGATAGACTTCTACAGTTTTGCCGACTGCCGATGGGACTTTCAACTTCAACCACATTATTTAGTAAAGCCTTGAATGCGATATTAAACCGTCACCTTTATAATAAAGTCATCTGTTACGTGGATGACCTAATTTGTTATGGTGACTCATTTGAAAATGACTTACATAATCTAGAAACTATATTAGAAGAACTAGAAAAAGCTAATTTGAAACTAAATACAAAAAAATGTAAATTTCTCTACAAAAGTGTAAACATTTTAGGACACGAGGTATCAGGGGAAGGCATTTTACCCCAAAAACAGTCATTAGAAGCTATCACCGAATTTAAAAGACCAACTTGTGTAAGGCAAGTGAGACAATTTTTAGGATGCTCAGGATTCTTCCGCAGATTCATCCAAAATTATGCCAAAATAGCACAACCCCTTACTGAGATAATAAAAGATTCAAATAAAAACATGGCATTTAAATGGACGGATCTATGTGAACAGGCTTTTATAAAAATCAAACAAATTTTGACAAACCCACCATTACTATCACATTGGAAGGACAACAGGGAAGCACACATTTATGTAGATAGCAGTTTGATTGGATGCGGAGCAGCGTTAGTACAGTTAGATGAAGAAAATAATAGAATGTACCCAATTTATTACATGTCAAAAAAATATTCAAATACCCAAATGCGTTACAGCAATGCTGAACGTGAAATGTTAGCGCTAACTTATGCTGTGAACTACTTCAGAGAATTCACGCTTGGTAGACAAACAACAGTTTATACGGACTGTGCCGCATTACAGTTTTACAAAAATTTTAAGCACACTTCCACTAGATTAAACAGATTAGCACTGTCATTAACAGACTACGACATTGTAGTAAAACATAAACGTGGTGCTACAAACGTGTTAGCAGACGCCTTAAGCAGAAATCCTTTAGAACAACCTTTGGATGAAGAATTTACGGACGTGTGTTTAACTGTCAATACTTTAATACAGACAAATCTACCCCTACTACAAGCTCAAGACAGTTATTTGAAACAAATACGCCTTGCGATGACCTCACCTGAGGCGGTAAATAAAAAAATCAGACGGGCTTTCAAGACATTACGAAGAAATAGATGGATTGTTATATTTCAAAACTTTCAACGGACGAGAAACTAGAAACTTATTGGCTATACCCCAAAAACAAACACAAGAAATATTAAAAATATTCCATGACAACCCCTACACGGGTGGGACACTTATCACATTACAAAACAGCTTCAAAAATAAAATTACGATATCACTGGCCGAATATGTACCGTGATATCCTCCAATATACAAAAACTTGTGAAGAATGTCAACTACATAGGCCAAAAACGAACAAAAATTACGGCCTACTACAACCTATTGCACCCTCCATAAAACCCTTTGACAGAATAACAATAGACTTTGTAGGTAATATTACACAAAGTAATGGTTACAAATATATCCTAGTTGCAACCGATGCCTGCACTAGAATGGCATTTGCGACCCCTTGTAGAAATGCAGATGCGAACACAGTAGCGCAAAAATTATTAAATCTATTCTGCACATTTGGATTTCCTAGAATTATTAATCATGACAGAGGAACACACTTTATGAATTCTGTAATTTCACAGTTACTAAATGCACTCGGGATTGAACAAAGGCCAGGCGCTGCTTATATGTCACAAGTACAAGGTGCGGTTGAAAAATACAACCACACGCTAATAAAGGCAATATCTCATTACGTTGTGGAAAAACCAAAAACTTGGTCAAAATACGTACAAATAGTTACCTTTGCCTACAACACGTCTGTAAACATTTCAACAGGCTACACACCGCACTACCTCATGTTTGGTTACGAAGCTAACTTACCGTCTGATTGTATATATTTACAGGTTAATCCCGAAAAAATGGTGTTGGAAAATATAGAAATTTTAGAGCAAATACGCAAAGATATGCCGAAAATCATGAAAAAAGCCCAGGAAGCGCAAAAGAAATACTTTGACCGTGACAAAACTCATTTGGATTTAAACCCCGGCGATGAAGTCTTGGTCCATTTCCCGAAAGACCACACAAAAAAATATAGTAAATTTCAAAACACCATTTAGAGGTCCTTTCGTTGTCAAGAAAAAAATTAACGAAGTGACATATGCAGTAGAAATTTACCACAGGGGAAGGTTAACAGAACAACCAATACATGTTGCTAGAATGAAATTATTCTATAAGAGAATATAAAACAAATATGAAGGGACTTGAGCAATAATAAAATATTCAAGAATAAAATATACAATATTTCTCATGAACATCACTGTGCACTCACTGCCTTGTAGTAAAATTTGAAGAGAGTGAAAAGTATCTTCGCAATACTTTCATAATATATGAGGTTAAAAAGCTACCACATAGTCACGCAAGAATCGCTTTAAAGAATAGGTATTATACTCTAGGAGTTGAGAGACCGGTTATCTTGATTACGGTTTGAATGATTCATTATAACGTTATATAACCTTGAGAGTCACTGAAGTAAGTCTAAGAGAAATAAAAATGTATATTAAAATCTCGATGTTGTGTCGGAAAACGATAGAGAATAAAGACATAAAAGTTTTAGAAAATTAAAACGCCTAACTTTGTATTTTAATGTGAGGTTTACTGTAATTTAGTGATTAAGTGATAGGTTACACGTACCAAAGATATTGGTATAGATAATCCCAATACACAGGACACTAACACAGCACACACACGACACGACACGAGCAGAGCCTGTAACCCACGGTAACCGTACTTAGACTGGCTAGTAAGACTTGACCGTGACTCTGGTATGTCTCCCAGGCAGATAATGTTTTCTGCTAACTCAACTAACTTCCCACGCTATACTACACCGACTGTGTTGTGACTATGACTAGGGGGCATTGCCTTGTACCGGCGGTCTGGGTCGCCAAGGGCCCTGGTGGCTCAGACAGCTTAGTGTGCAAGTAATGTTTCCCACGTACTCGTTTACTACAGTAACAAAGCGTACTCTAACTTGACACAACGTACATATTATACTTACCTGAGGGATACGTGTATACATAGCCTAGTAATAAAGAATATTAAAATATGATAAAGTGTACTACATATATCATATTTATTTAAGTTAGTAGATAGCAGTGTTAACATAATATACCCTACAAGGACTCAATTTTCCTGAGATGCATCTCAAAGAAAGAGACATACATGTTCTATATTATATAATCCTAGGATAAACAAATACTTCAATATATGACATGTAAATGACTTATATAACATGTTTAATTATTACATAGCTAATCTAACATTGAAGGAAAGTAACATATATCTAAATAGCATGTATTAGCACGGCAATATTGCTCATAAACAGACTATACAGCCTTCATTTGGCAAACATATATTATGATCATAATAATGACTATGGACAATAAGCACAAAGAAGGGACATTACATATTCCTCAGAAACAAAAGTGCGTAGTATCGTTTAAAATTAACATAATATCGAACCTTATTTAAGAACACTAGAGACCAAGATGCTTAGTAAATATTATTACATAGACCTATGGAAATACGACACACCATCGAGAGGTCATTAAAAGATTTCTGTAAATAAAAACCTTAGGCATAAATATGTATTAATTATAAAATATTAAACTAAAATGTATATGTAACCTGTAGATATTAAGTTTTAGAATTATGACACCAGAAAAACCAACCACAACCTGAGAAACCAGTCTACAAGACACCAATCTACAAGACACCAGTCTACAGCACTCTAACCGTCCCGACCAACCACGAGACAGATGAAGTCCTTACAGCACTTCCTACTACTACTACTACTGACAGCACTTGCCATGCCTCTTTTGACCACCTTTGCCAGCACATCAACCACAACATAGAAGAACCCAATAAGCCTCTAATACAAATCTTCACAAGAGCGTACTTTACTCCAATGCCTCTGGCACTACCTTATATCAGTTCCATCCCTATTACATAAAAAATTCCATTAGCAAAATTTACCTAAAAACGAACCCTCTTTAAATTTCTGCCCTAAAAACCTCAACAACTCCCAAACCTATTTCAAGATACAGAACAACCTTTCCACATTACAAACCCTCATACATCAACAAATGGTAGCAGAACACCTCCCATTCATCCAAAGACAGCAACCAGATAGAAACAGAAGATCGCTCACGTTCGTCGGAGATTTCTTCGAATGGTGTTGTGACATTGCGACATAACACCAAATACATGACTTGGCAGACAACAAGGAAGATGTCTACACAGCATTCTCAACACAACAACACTACCTACTCTCCGAGCTACCTGCGCATTCACCTGCTTTGTTCACAATCTACAAAGACAACACCACTTCCAGCTAAAGCACGACGACAAAAACATAGTAAAACAACATGGAACTCATTTGTATATTTTATTAGCCTGGACTTCTATAATAACACTACTTCTTTTTATAGCCCTCTACTTCATCCACATTAATAACATCAAAATAAAATTTCTGAAGCCTACAGTACATGAACGTGACTACCCAATGGATAACCTTAATTAGACTATAAGTACGATTCGTAGGTAGAATCGTCATTAAGCCAGGGGGAATGTAAGACATATGTATTATTAGTAAAATGAAATTCATAGAATAGATGTACAGATAGTTGCTGGAAAGGAAGTCTCGTATTGCAATTCGAGACAAACATCCTCCGGATGTAAGTAGATACGCACATCCGCCCAGACGCCGATGGTGAACAAACAGGAAATGCTTATTTGTAAAAAACCGTGCGACAATGTAAGGGACAGCCATGCTGATATGGAAAATTGTTACTCACCAATTATGATGGAGAGATTTGGCAGAGGGCGTGGTCAATGAGCTGGCGGGAGAAGAACATCAAAACTGAAGAACAAGGAGGAGAGGTGGAAGTGGAGGCCGGGAATTCGAAAAAGTGAAGTTCGGGAGTGTTTGTGTTCGTGTGCGGAAAAATATCTCTAGGCGTAATAAGTGTGATGTGAAATAAAATGTAAGTAATTTTAAGAACTTAGTATATTTTAGGGTTCATTAATCATTTTCAATTCCATATCTATTTAAATGTTCACAATTTCGAAAATATAAATTCATGTAAATGTTTAGCTATTTTAAAGAAAGTTTCTCATGTTAGTCCATGAACTCATTATTATTGCAACACTACAAAATTACTAGTAAATGTTATAATGAATTAAATTCAAAATAAATTGTAATGAATAATTTAATATTAAATATGTCTTCAAAGTATTAAGACATTAAGTTTTGTGCTTAATATGTCGATTGACGCAATCAATTAATCAATTTAATGAAATGTTGTCACAAATAAATGTGTTGGTTCATTTGAGGGTATTTGTACTGCCAATCTAACCTATTATTAAATCCTCTCACAGCAACCCTTGCTCAAAATATGTCACAACCTTAATCTTAAACTAAAACCAACCCTACAAAACCTTACAAAAAAAAAAATAAAAAACAAACTTCTCTTTTTAATAGTTGTCCTTAACTTTCAAGTCTTTGCAAGTCAGATACAACTCTCTCACACAATTATTAAAGTTCAATTAAATTTCAATAAAAACATTCACAATAAAACATCAAATTAAATATTAATAAATTACAAAAATTCCAAAATTCAATCAAAAGTTATTAAATCAAAAATTATTACTAGTCAAGTTCAATTTTTATTCACTTTTCTTGCAAGTTTGAACCAAATGTAACATGTCTAATTCTATTGTGCTTTATTGTTCGTCAATAATCATTTATGCAGATTGCCCTGAATTTTCAATAAATTTAATTTTTCCTATAAAAAAGGCAAAAAAATGAATGTAATATCAGATCTGGAAGACTATTTCAATATAACGTACAATAAATTTGGTGCTTACCTCAAAATCCCTCGCGAAAAAAATTTAGAAACGTGGCGCGCACTGTCATCAACTATTTCACGATAATTACCAAAAGGCGCCGAAAATTATGAGCTGGCAGTTTTTATAGTTCCCCTTCCACCCCCTTCTGATAGACATCTCATTGGCCCAGCCGTATCCAACTTGAGAAACAATAGCCCTCTCAGATCTGACGTAACTGCAGTACCCAAGACAAGTTCTCATCAATACAAGGCAGTAAACCGCCTTCCTAATAATTGAAAGTTACCAGCACTAACTAGCCAAAGGATTACATATTCGTATTTATCCTAACTTTTCACACTCTAGTTAAAATTAAATCCCAATATTTCTTTCCCAAAAAATCATTTAATTTAAGTTTTAATAAAAAAAAAAAAACCAATGTAGCTTTAAAAACGCTACACTGTTTTAACTTTGTTTTATGTTTTGGTGTTTGTATAAAATTTCAACATGTTTCAATCAAATCGTAGAGGATAGAAAAAAATCGACGTTCTGATTTTAATTTATATACATCACTTTTAAATGTATTAAACAATGTCAATGTACATATCAATACAACACACAAATTTTACTGAAGATATACCAACAATGTTCAGCATAAGATCACTATCATTATTATCCATACTACGTCAAATATAATTTATTACTGTTCACCAGCTTATCACATTGCTAACTGTGTCAGACATCTCCCTACACAAAACATATTACTACAGAAGATACTAACATATAGAAAACTTCTGGTACAATAAACTGTAGAAACACAATGTTTTGTCACATTAGAGGAGTTTGGACGCTGTGGGACCAGTACAGCATCTATCGTATGATTCACTCAGGTTGGAAGGTGTCATCTAATTCACTGGAATGTTAGAGTATGCCTTATAATAACAGGTTACTTTCCAGTCATTAGGAAAATTAACTAAATTATTTGCACGAAAAGTGAAAAACACTACTTGAGCCCATTCTAACTTTTACTAAAGAAGTAGTTTTTGACTAATATATTTTATGAAAGAAGGCTAATTTGATGTTTTTATTTTCTTAGTGGGTTAATGGTTTCTTTCGTATTGTTTTATAATATGATTTTATTTAAAAAAGATATTTCATGACCTAGTAATATTCCTTTGACGTAGAAAACTCCAAAACAAGTTTAATTTTAAGTTTATCTATTCTCTTAGGACTAGTTCTTTTGTGTTGTGTTCAATCTTTTAATTATTACATTATATATATGAAAGTATTAAGATTAGTGCATTGTGTTTGTTTTCATTGTTATGTTTTATTTGGTTTTTTTTTTGTAGTTTTATGGTAAATCTGTAAGTGATTGAATAAGACATGAGTTTTTCGGAAAAAAGGTGTAGCTGAGATACGCTCTTAATAAAAACATTTTATTTATTATTATGTGAGAACAGTTCTACATGTTTTGTGTGATTCAAAGTTTTGAGTGTAGGAAACAATCATTGATTAAGTGAAGTAATAACATTTAATTTTAAATATTCCTTTTATCTTGATAAATAGTACCAGTTACATGATTCTGTTTTCGTAGTATAAAACGTTAACCGTTCTCATAAAACAAGTGTGGTACATGTTAACCTTGTTTCAAACAATCAGTTTACTATCAAAAGAATACAAATAATTTGTTAATTTTGAATGTCAACAGTATTGCTAGTTCAGTTCTTGTCCACCAGATGGGACGGCCGAGTTAGTTTTTACTAACGCCGTAAGAGGCGCTCTTGTATCTGTACATTTCCACTAATGTAGGTAATTATAAGTATTTAAATTACCAGCAAAATTAAAAAATATAAAATAATATGATAATGTATACAAGTTTTTATTATGATAACTATTTATTGTATATTCTTCAAAATACAACAGTTCGCAAACTGCTCACGGAAATTCCGGATAGCCGCAATACTAATAGTAGCAATAATCATGATCACAAAATCTCCAAACTACAAAAAACGTATTCGCATTTTCTCTAGTAAAAATGTTTGTCTTAACTATTAGGATGTTGCTCAGAAATAGGTTTTAGCGATGTTTGAGAAACAGTTCAACACCAAAGTAAATGTTCCTGCAAATCCTGCAGCTGCAACCAAAACAAAGTCATTAGTTTAAAAAAAAAGTACAAATAAATGA